>NW_007232993.1:0-5751 GCF_000164805.1 Carlito syrichta | reverse complement strand
ATCAAAAAATCAGCCGAGCATGGTAGCACATGCCTGTAATTCTGGCTACTCGGAAGGCTGAAGCGGAAGGATCACCGGAGCCCAGCAGGTCAAGGCTGCAGTGGCCAGGAGCGGCCACTGTACTCCAGTCTGGGTGACAAAGTGAGACTCCAACTCAAAAAAAAAAAAGAATAGTGTTCCATATGTGCTCACTCATAAATGGATCTTGAACAATTATATCACTATAAGAAAGTGATTGGCAGTAGTGGGAAACTGTCAGGGGAGGGAGTGGGATTGGCAATTGAGGGAAACTGCTAGGGGAGGAAGGGGCATACTTCATCAACAAAGGTACCTGCATTATCAATGTTTATATACCTAACCCTGAAATGTACACCACATATTTTTAAAAATTTAATTAAAAAAAGAAAGAAAAAGCCCTGCCCTCTTGTGGCAAGTTCTGTAATTGTTCCTCTCGTTTGCTTCTCTGGTATCTCCTGCAGAGCTTCTGCCTCTTTTACTTTCTTCCCAGTGTCCAGACCAGGGAAAGAGGAGGGGCAATAGAAGTGGGTGGGGCTGCAGTCCTCCCCTCCCACTCTGATATGGTCTGGGGGATACCCTCCAGTGAGAAGGTACAGGATTGTCTCTTCCTTAGGTATGTACTTGTGGGAGGGTGCCCCAGCCAGGGCAATCCTGGAATGAAGTTCTATTGAGACCTGGCCTGGGTTCGTCCCCCAGCCATGTGGGTCTGATGTTCAGAGGACTGCTGAGGAGGAGGGGAGTTGGGTCAGCCCTGGACTCACCACTGATCTCTTTGGAGGTCTCCCTTGTCCTTTTCTGGCCACATCCTTTATCCCGTGGCTGAATCAGGGTAGTGGGTAAGGGTGCCTGAGACTCAGCGCTTGTCCCTCCAAAGACTGTGTTTTCAGGATGTTGATCAACCCCTGAGTAGTTGATCCGCCAGTCACAGAGATCGGGTCTGTTGCTCTGTGGTGAGCAAGTCAGAGCACTTTCCTGCCCCATGTTCAAGATGGTTGCAGGGTGCATCTTTCGTCTTTTCTGGTGGGACTCTGCCTCTGGACTCCCTCCACAGTCCTTGCTTCCAGTGTCTGGCCAGGTGCTGAAGTGGTGAGGCAAAGCCTAGAGCCAGCAGTCTCTCCCCACTGCTTCTTTGTAGGAAAACTTTTGTCAGTTAAAAAATTGTGCTTGGCTTCTGAGACCTGGGAAGTGCTAGCGATCAAGCAGAATAGCTATAGCACCAGCTGTTTCACCAGGAGGCCCCTGGCCACTTGCTCACAAACCCCCACTTAGTCAGTTGCTCCCAGCATCTTCTTCCCAGGAAGGGTTTTGCTGTTTTTTTTAAAAATGGTGCTCAGCTTCTGTGTCCTGGGAAGCACTAGGATCCAAGCCAAGAAGCTGTGGCATTAGCCCCTGCACCAGGAGACCCCTGGCTGCTTGCTCCTGAGCCTTCTCTCAGTCAGCCACTCACACACCCACTCACTCACCGACACACACACAAAATTTTCCATACACTCACTCACCTTACTCACACTGGGACTCACATAGTCTAACCGTCTCTGCTTTCATCTTCCCCCAGTGACCAAAATATTGCGGTATAGGCCATAGATTTTGTTAAAACTAGGTCCAAACTCTCATGTCCATATGAACAGAAACAGCCTTCTCTGTATACTATGAAACCTACAAGTGAAAGAAAAAGTTGCATTTTGTTTACACTTGCCCCACAACTTGCTCATTCAACAAATAAACACGTATGCATACACAAATGCACACAAAGACACACACATGCCCTATTCCTCTTCAGTATCTTTGGCAAAAACCATTGTTTTCACCCATGTCAAGTGTTCTGGGTGCTGATAGAGAATCTGGACTTAAAGGAAGATATTTTCTACTTAGTCCATGGTACTGCTTTGAACTCTCTGACATTAATCCCCATACTCATCTCTGTTCAGAAACCTCTTCTGCCTTTTTCTGGCAAATGGGATGAGACACACACAAACATAGATTTATTAGAAATTGTAAGTAATAGCCGGGCTCGGTGGCTTAGCCTGTAATCCCGCACATTTGGGAGGCTGAGGTGAGTGGATTGCCTGAGCCCGCAGGTTTGAGATGCCTGGGCAACTTGGCGAGACCTCATCTCTACAGTAAATCAAAAAAATCAGCCAGGTGTGGTAGCGCATGCCTGTAATTCCGGCTACTCAGAAGGCTGAGGCGGAAGGATCACCAGAGCCCAGCAGGTCGAGGCTGCGGTGGCCAGGAGCGGCCACTGCACTCTAGTCTGGGTGACAGAGTGAAACTCCAACTCAAAAAAAAAGAAATTGTAAGTAATTTTGTTTTCTTCCCTGAAGTTTTATTCCAGAGTATCTGAGGATTTGGAGTATCAAAACAAAAGATGGCCCATTCCCTTAGGACTAGTTAAGAAAAATGAATTGACTTGCAATTAGAGATGCTATTCTAAAAGTTAGCCTCCACATCACACATTAAGGCTCCAAATCGCAGGCAGTCCAGACTGAAAAGATGGGGGAAAGTTTTAAAAGAATGGTGTGAAAAGGAGGGAAATGGGAGCAAAAAGAAATAATTAGATAACAGGTAAAGAACAAAATGAAGAAACAACCTACTGCCTTGATCGTTTCATCTTTTTGAAGACTACTCAAATGCCTAATCCAGCTTCCTTTACTTTTCCATACCTAGATTATATTTTTATACATCAGTTTCCACCTTCTTCTTCTAACAGGTATTCCAAATTAAGATGGATTAAGCACTTGTGCTAAGGGGAAATATCTAAAAGAGAGGAAAGCAAATGTTGAAAACACATCCAATATTGGGATATTCAGTTTATTTCTATTCTCTATCACTTTGATAATATTTCCCTAAATAAAAATACAGTATTTTTTCTTTACCCTGTTTCATGGATAAAAGAGTAGGTATATAACTGATCTCCATCATGTGTAAAATAGAAGAGAGAAAATGTCAAGACAGCTGCATATTTTAATAAAAATATTTCATTTTATCCTGACACTTACGGAAAACTTTTGATAATCTTATTCTTTAATTTTTTAATTTACCGTAGAGAGAGTACAAATTGGTTACTTACTGGTTGAGAAAAATCAAAAACACTTTCAGTGTGTCTTATTTATTTTATTTTTATTATAAAGATGTGGGGTACAATTCAGGGTTAGGTATACAAACATTGATTATGCAGGTACCCTTGTTGATGAGGTATGCCCCTCCCTCCCCGACAGCCTTCCTCAACTGCCAAACCACCACCCTGACTGTGTGAGTCCCAGTGTGAGCATCCAGAATACTACTACCGATCCCTTTCTTATAGTATTACAATCGTTTAAGGTCTGCTTATGAATTTCTATTCTTTGTTTCTGTGATGGATCACTGAGTATGATTGACTCTAAATCCATCCAAGTTGCTGGAAAGTTCATATGTTTGTTCTTCTTTATGGCTGCATACTATTCCATTGTGTATATGTACCACATTTTTTTTTATCCAGTTCAGCTTCAATGGGCAACATGGTTGGTTCCATGTTTTTGCTATTGTGAATAGAGCTGCAACAAACATACGTGCGCAGGTATCTTTTTTGCAGAATGATTAGAGATCCAACGGGTATATTCACAATAGTGGAATTGCTGGGTCATATGGAAGGTCAATTTCTAGTTCTTTCAGAAATCGCTACACTGTCTTCCAATGAGGTTGAACTAGTTTTGCACTCCCACCAGCAGGGTAAAAGCATTCCTTTTTCTCCACATCCTCGCCAGGATCTGTTATTGTTTGTTTAATGGCCATTCTTACTGGGGTTAGGTGGTATCTCAGTGTGGTTTTGATGTGTATTTTTCTGATGACAAAGGAGGCTGAGCATTTTTTCATGTGTCTGTTAGCTGCCCATATATCTTCTTTTGAGAAGTTTTCAGGCCCTAACCCCAGAGCAAGTGTCATTCTGTGCCACACATATGCAGCAATACATGGACCCACAAGGTCAAAGTCATCCAGCAGGCTACGACTATGCTGGCTTTACCAGTTCCTACTTTGGCAACTAATAAGCAGCTCCTTGTGGACCATATAGAATTTTAGTGTGGTGGGGAGCATTGGTAGAATTAAGGGAACAGGCAAATGTGGAGGATAAAAATATGGGTATGGGTGTGTGTGTGTGTGTGTGTGTGTGTGTGTGTGTGTATGTTACATTTATTGCAGTACCTTAAAAAAATCACAAAATTGAGAGGTACACGGGGTTAACAGAGATGGAGGATAGGAAGCTATGAACCTATTTTGTATGCTATTAATCACTGCAGAGAGGTACCAAGTTCTGTTTTTAATTTGTTGTGTGCTGTATGACTTTATCATTTTGTTTTGTTCTGACAATAGAATAAAGTATTCTTTACATTTTTTTAATTATAGCAAAGTTAAGTAAAGTGTTCTTGACCCAATTGAACTTCAGTATTTCTAAGACTTCTACATAATATCATCTAAAGATGGGTGGCTAATGTACTGTAAAGATCCACAGTACTGTAGATAAATAAAATCCAAGGTGATTTACAAGCAATTTCTTTTTAGCTTTGCTAAATGTAAATTCTTACATTTGAAAATGAAAATATTTGGTATTCTCAAAAACCTCAATATTCTAGTCTGTAAAATGAAACCACACAGAGATCAGCATAACACCTATTTTATTCCTAAACTGTCTCTTTTTAAACTTTACAATTATAGTATATGTTATTACTCTCAGAATGACTCTTAGTATAGCAGGGCTCCCTTTTGTCCTCTGAGCTCTTGAATTTTCTCTGAAGTTTTACTGTGAAAAAAATGAACATATTTAATGTGATAAAATAATACTTCTACATCTTATTAAAATATGACTTACTAGAATTATTTATGAAATTAAGAATTATGGAAAACAAAAAACAAAAAAAAACAAGCGATGACGCTGGCTCTAAAATTTTTCAGGCCAGATTTGGTCTGAACAGGTTTAAATGATGGCATTCTGATCTGACTTATATAAGGCAATAGTGTCATTTTCTGGTGAGCATTATTAGATCATTTCTATGCTGTGTGTAAAACTGTTAGTATTCTGTACAAATAGTCCCCATCGCTCAATTCATGAATGTTGCCACTTGATTATTATGTTAAGCATCAGTATCTTCCTCTGCATGGAAATTACTCTTCCCCCAATTGAGGACAAATCTTGTCAAGGGAGCCATTTTTTAAAAAAATTGGTTAAATCTAAAAGCTTATCCTAGATGCTAATAATATACAGGTATTTGGGTGACGTTTGCTTGGTCAAATCCTACGGACAGAGTATAACAAAGTATTCTGAAAGTGCATGTTTACAAAATGTCTAAATTGTCTGATTATGAGTTACCAAAAATGGTTACCGTTGGAAAAGGTGTTACCCAACAGGGTGCGCCAAAATGACTATTGTTTAATATATGTTTACCAAGTATGGAGTCTAAAGATATATGTGCTGAAAATAACCACAAACATAATCAACGACGCAGACGGCTTCAAACTGCAGCGGCTGGGGCGACGAAGAACCCCCCCCACCAACCGGCGGTTGTTAAGGCTGCCCGGGGAGCTGGTCCTCAATCTCTGCGGGATATCTCCATGGAGACCGTGACGGACACAGAGAGAGAGGACCGCAGGAACTGGCCGACCGGAGGGGCTCCTCCTCCTCTGCCCGCCGCGCTCATCTTCTCTCCTTTCCTGCGCATAACCTCGCGGTTTCTGGTGTGCTGTGACCCACTGTGAGCAGCG
>NW_007232992.1:0-7215 GCF_000164805.1 Carlito syrichta | reverse complement strand
ACTATGGGGGAGAGGGGGATGGGATTAACAGTAGCAAATATCTGTTGGGGGATGGGAAAATCCTTCTTATCTACAGGGTGCCTGAATGAAACGTCATTGTACACCTAACCCTTAACTGTACCCACAAAACCATAATAAAAAATACTGATTAATTTTTAAAAAAAGATATATGTGTGTTGGTATACATAAGTATATAAACATTTATAGATATATTCAAGTTATTATAAATATATACTACCTATTAAAATAGGATTATACTGTACATTGTGCTTTCAGTTTGCTTTTTACATAAATGTATACTATACATATCTCCATGTGACAAATGTATATTTACACAATCAATTTTCTCAGCCGCCTAGTGTTTTATTGGATGAATAAATCAGAAGTATTTCTTAAACCAGTCTCTTATTTTGGACATCAAGTGTGTTTGTTTGCAATTTTTAGTAACTACAAAAATGCTGCCATGAACATTTTTGTACACTTATCTAGTTTTTTTAAAGATAAATTTATTTACCTTTATGATATTACTGGAATAGTGAATTATGTGCACTTTACTAAATGGTCCTCTAGACATATTGTATGAATATGCTTCCATACCCATATTTCTAAATAACTGTAGTGTTTGAAATAAAACAACAATACCATTTAAACATTTAAAATAACTTCAGTCTACTAGGACAGCTGTTGTCTATTTTTACTTTATTGTTTTCACATTATTGATATTGATTTAAAATAAGTGTTTTTTCTTGGGCATGTTTCTCTATGCTTAGTTAACAAATTTTCTACAAAAATTAGCATATAATTTGTCTGAAAAAGTGTGCATATATCTTTCTCATATAAATTTCATTTATACATAGTGCTGTGCAGTGTTAATGCAATATGTGAATACTGTTATATAAATGTATACATATATTGATATCTTACATTTTATTTAACATAAAACATGTTCCTACTCTAAAGCTAAATATTGATAAAATATTCATTATCATTAAATAACTGAATTATCATGAATAAATAACAAAATATTTATAATTTTTGTTTTTTGAGTTGGAGTCTCACTCCTTCACCCAGGCTAGAGTGCAGTGGTATGCATACTCACAGCCACCCCCGTGTCGACCTGCTGGACTCTGGTGATCCTTCCACCTCAGCCTTCTGAGCAGCCAGAACTACAGATGTGCGCTACCACACCCAGCTAATTTTTTATTTTATTGTAGAGACATGGTCTCACCAAGTTGCCTGGGCTGGTCTTGAACTTGTGGGCTCAGGCAATCCACTCACCTCGGTCTCCCAGGGTGTGGAATTACAGGCTGAGTCACTGAGCCTGGCCTTAAATTTTTTTGAAACATAGAGCATTCACCTAAAATGTAATTATTTAGGTTGTTACTCGAATTCTGTGAGTTTTTCATTTTATGAATATAATTAATCATATTAAAAATGTAAATATTCTGAATAGCAAAATAGAACCATTATTCAGGACTTGACCTTACTAACAATTGCCTGGAATTCATTTTCTTCGTTCTTAGTGAAAAATTGCTCTGGAATCTTTTTTAATGAAAAAATTATCCACTGAGTCTTTGGCATACAATGATGCTTTTCTAAGAATATTCTTATATATTAAAGTTCTTTAGTTCATAAGAAAAGCACAAAAATACCTTCAAATAAACTCAAGTTGTTGGAGGAGAGTATTGAGAAAATTAATACCATAGATAAAAAATAATTTGCTTTTAGGAAAATTATAAACTTTATCAGGGATAGAGGAAAACTACTTGGTATTGGGCAACATGGTGACTGGTTTCTACCTTTCTCTGTGTATATTCTCTAATCCCATCCCTGCAGATCAAATTTTTTTGTACCAGTATAATTTATTTTTCCTATTTCCTCATTTTGTACTTTAGGTTGTTTTTATGTTCAGGTCATGCTAGTGGTCTATACACTTTATTTTTATTAAACTATTCTTTATTTTTAAATTGTGGGGTAAAGTTAAGGGTTAGGTATACAAATATGCATCATTCAGGCACCCTTGTTGATAAGGGGTGTCCCTACTGTCCCCAGAGAGATATTGACTACTATTAATCTCACCACCCTTGCCCTCCTTGTCCCCCCCCCATAGATTCCCACCACTGTCAATCCTTTTCTTATAGTATTATAATAGATGTTCAAGGTCCACTTATGAGTGAGAATATGTGACACTCAGATCTTTGTTGCTGTGAAAGATCACTTAGTATTATAGACTCTAGTTTCATCCAGGTTGCTGCGAAATTCATGATTTTGTTCTTTTTTATAGCTGTGTAGTATTCCATTGTGTATATGTACCACATTTTTTTAATCTAGTCCTCTTTTGATGGACAGCATGATTTCTTCCAGGTTCTTGTTGTGGGAACAGCGCTGTGATAAACATACGTGTGAAGGTCTCTTATTTATAGAGTGATTTGAGTTCTTCAGGGTATATTCCCAGTAGGGAGATTACGGGGTCATATGGGAGGTTGATATTTAGAACTTTTAGGAATTGCCACACTGCTTTCCACAGAGATTGCACTAGTTTACATTCCCACCAACAGTGTATATGTGTTCCCTTTTCACCACATCCTCTCCAGCCTCTGTTATTTTTTGAGTTATTGATAATGGCCATTCTGACTGGAGTTAGGGGGTATCACACTGCAGTTTTAATTTGCATCTCCTTGATGATTAGTGAGGTTGAACATTTCTTCATGTGTCTGTTGGCCACTCGTATGTCTTCTTTTTTGAAGTGTCTGTTCATATTTTTTGCCCACTTTGTAATGGGGTTGTTTTTTTCTTTTCAGCACATTTGAGTACCTTGTAGATCCAAGATGTTAGGCCAAGAGAATCTGTCAGAAGCCTCCTTGCACTGATAAAGGACCTTGGCAAAGTCTCAGGGTATAAAATAAACATGCAAAAGACAAGCACATTTCTTTACACCAATAACAAAGAAACAGAAACCCAAATAAATAGCATAATCCCATTCACAATAGTCACCAAAAAATGATATACCTTGGCATCTTCCTAACCAGGGATATGAAAGACCTTTACAATAAAAACTACAAAATACTGCTCAAAGAAATCAAAGACAGAGACTACAACTCAAAAAAAAAGAAAAGAAAAGAAATCAAAGACAACACAAACAAGTGGAAGATTATCCCATGTTCATAGATTGGAAGAATCAACATTGTGAAGATGTCCATCTTACCTAAGGCAATCTACAGATTTAGGGCAATACCCATCAAATTACCAGCAACATTCTTCTCAGAGCTAGAAAAAACAATACAGGAGTTCATATGAAAACACAAATGACCAATAATAGCCAGAACAATCATCAGCAAAAAAAACAAAGCAGGTGGTATAACATTACCAGACTTCAAACTTTACTATAAAGCGACAATAATCAAAACAGCTTGGTATTGGTACAGGAATAGGCATATAGACCAATGGAATAGAATTGAGATTCCAGAAGTAAAACCTCAATTTCTCAACCAACTCATCTTCGACAAAGCCTCCACCACCTACCACTGGGGAGAGGAGAACCTATTCAGTAAATGGTGCTGGGAAAACTGGCTGACCACATGCAGAAGACTCAAACAAGACCCCTATCTATTCCCATACACAAAAATTAACTCTAAATGGATCAGAGACCTAAATGTAAAACCTAAAACCATAAGAACCTTAGAAAATGCAGGACACTACCTTATGGAAATTGGAACTGGCATCCAATTCCTGAACAAAACCCAAAACGCACGAGCCATAAGAGATAAGATAGAAAAGGGGGACCTTATTAAACTGACAAGCTTCTGCAAAGCCAAAGAAACCATCAAGAGAGCAGGAACACAGCCCACAGACTGGGAAAAAATATTTGCCAACTCCATGTCTGACAAATGTCTATACACTTTCAATGCAATGGCTGTTAAAGATGGCTTAGAGTCTTTATGTGTGTGTGTTTTTCAAATTAGTAAGAGAAAAAAACCACCACTCGGTGACTTGAGTTGATTATAGCCAAGGCACAAAGACTAGGGTAGGATCACGAGGTAGATCCATATTCAGTTATACTTATCTTTTCAGAAGCAGTTAGAAAAAAGTATTTTCTAGAGAAAACATTTCAAATCCTGTTTTCTACACTTTGTTTATTGAGGACAGAAACTGTCTCTCAATGGGAACATTTGAATAATCATGGCTACAATAGAACTAAAAGCAAACAACAAAAACAAAAAAATTTAACATCAAATGTTAAAAATTAGCTAATAAACTTATGATCTTCATGAAAATTTCTGAGTATAAAAATAAAGATGAAAGTATTCAATCCCAAATAGTTGCATTTAATTAGAAATTTTTATATGGGATTGTAGGAATATAAACTCTGATGATTTTCAAGCTTGATATGTAAGTCTTTCTCTGATAACTATTGTTTATTAATTTTTGGTTTTTTGTTTACTAAAGTTTTCTAAAGTTATTGCTCTCAAAAAAGAAGTTACAAAATCAAAAGTCACAAATGATAAAAAAAATTAAAATATGATGTCTGGTGAGAAAATGAAGCATCAGTAATAAAGAACCATCACCCAAAAAAGTTTTAATGCCTAATTATTGTCCCACTTGGCCAGTATTCTCTAATTATTCTTGGAAATGAAATAATGATGCCCATAATAACACCAACAACAATAATAATGATAGTAAGAAAAATATGACTCTGGTACAGTCCTCTAACACAACTCAAAATTGTGGGCAAAATGGTAAAAGCTTTTGAACAGAGAGAAATCATGCTCATGACCATACCAAATATCTTAACTTTCTTTCAGACTCTAATTTTGGTAGCTACACAAAGAACTTGACTCCTCCCTCCAGGCCAATAACCATTTAACTGTTAAATTTCGTACTTTTATCCCCATGCTGTCACTTGTATTCACATCCATCAGCATAATTTTAATACAAGTCCTCTTAGTTCTCACTTAGATTGTCTAGTTCCCTCTGCTATCTTTCTTGTTTTAACCTCTTTGTCATTGCTCTGATCTGGTTCATAGATTTTCACTGCAAACTGTTTTATACTTGGCTTTTGATGTTTCCTAGATTCAAATGAAACTTGTCTATATAATTTATTTTTATTTAGAAGTAAATGCAGTATGGTCTATGAAAACTGAACTATTTGCTACCCCCTAAATATAATCTATTTTTTTTCTTACCATGCCTTCTCTGATGCTGTTTTGAACCCAAGCTTTAAATTCATCTAAATCCAGTGCTATGAGTTGAATTTTACCTGCCTGCCACCAAGACATTTTAAACACTATATTTTACACAAATTATTTCCTAATAATAGCATTGATTGCAATTCATTTTTCTAAATCTATAATATTTAATATTCTTAATATTGACTTGCCACATAGCTTTTTGTGTTTCTTTCATAACAGTTTTGCGTGATTTGCTATTAGTGTGCAAAAACTATGTTATTTTAATTCCAATCCACATTGAACTTGATACATAACAAATACCTACTAATTAAATAACCTAAATATCGTTAATAATTCATTGTGAACAATTCACAAATGCATCTACTTTTCATATTTTTATGTTATCAAATTGGTATTTTCTTTTTTAGATAACTTCTGAAAATTACTGTTATTCATTATGAAAATTAAATTTTGAAGGACACTCACAACTTCGATCAGCATTGTCTTTAAGTTTGTTTATTTAAAAATCATTTTTAGAACACATTATTTCTTGTTTCCTTTTTCGTTAGATTACTTGTGAAATAATAGAGGTTATTTTATTAAAATAGTAAGTATCTGGGCAGAAAAAAAATCACAACACAAATATTCATTCATGGGAGGATTGGATAAACTTTACCTATATTTGATGAAATGTAAAATTAACTCTTACTAGTGTGTTAAAATGCATTTCCCTCCACCCCAAATCATTAAGAATTCCAAATAATGTGGCTTGCAGACAAAAATCAGTTCTCCTTACATTGAAGATCTGTGCTATGATCTACACTGTCATATCAACAAATTCCTTATGAAAGCATCACTTGCAAGTTGAAACTTAAATGATTGAGAAACTCATAAAAAATTGTTTTATAGTTTTATCTTTTTTCAAGTGGCAAAATTTATACATATTTGTTGGAAAATTTTTTTATACTTTACACTTTCAGACTCACATTTCATTGATAATATCCTTTTAGTGTTAATGTGCATCATTCTTGATGCACATAAAAACCTCTACACACAGGTACACTGATACACAAACATGTAAGTATATATTCAGAGTACTATGTCAAGCACTGGTTTTTAAATTAAAAGACTGGCTTGCATATCTAGGTATATAAAAGTGCAATTGTTTTAAATAATTATATTAACATAATTTATACCCAACTTTTATTTTCCTCTTTGTTTCATGAATGAAGCAATTAAAGAGAATTAGAAAAGATAAAATTGCCGGGCTTGGTGGCTCAGCCTGTAATCCTGCGCCTTTGGGAGGCTGAGGTGAGTGGATTGCCTGAACCCACGGGTTCAAGACCCGCCTGGGCAGCGAGACCTCATCTCTACCATAAATCAAAAAATCAGCCGGGCGTGGTAGCACATGCCTGTAATTCCAGTTACTTGGAAGGCTGAGGCAGAAGGATCTCCGAAGCCCAGCAGGTCGAGGCTGTGATGGCCAGGAGCAGCCGCTGCATTCCAGTTTGGGCGACAGAGTGAGACTTCAACTCAAAAAAAAAGAAAGAAAAGAAAAGATCAAATTACTTTGACTAATTTTTGCCAGCAGTTATAAAAGACAAACCCAAACTTCCCTAACACATTCCTAAGCATTTTGGTTTCCCTAAACCCTCACTAATCAACGTAGTAGACCTGTACTTCATGTATTTCTGATCTTTTTTGTGCAACAGAATAGAATCTATTCCAATGCAAAATTACAATGTGTATTATGTATTAGCCATAGGGAATTCTTGCCTTCAGTGTGATCCATCATGGTAGGAATTTATTGCCCTGTAAGTTCTATCCATGTGACAATAGTTTCATATAACTTGGTTATATCTAGTTTATTTACTTAGCAGAACTAAGTGGGGTTCTGTTGGGAGCCAGTCACGGAGGCCCACTGAGCATTAGAGATCAGGGAGGGCCGTGGACCTCGAGAACGCTAGGACGTGTTCGGGAGCCGTAGACCCCATTTTCCTCCCCCTTTTGCCATGCAGCACAAATAACCGAAAGGAACTCTGCTGGC
>NW_007232991.1:2174-21815 GCF_000164805.1 Carlito syrichta | reverse complement strand
TAGCTTTGGGAGGCTGAGGTGAGTGGATTGCCTGAGCCCGTGGGTTCGAGACCCACCTGGGCAGCGAGACTCATCTCTACAATAAATCAAAAAATCAGCCAGGCGTGGTAGCGCGTGCCTGTAATTCCGGCTACTCAAAAGGCTGAGGCGGAAGGATCACCGGAGCCCAGCAGGTCGAGGCTGCGGTGGCCGGGAGCGGCCACTGCACTCCAGTCTGGGCAACAGAGTGAGACTCCAACTCAGAAAAAAAAAAATGCTTGCTTTTCAGAAAATTACAAAATTGTTAGAAATTTTTATTTCCTTTATCCAAGAGAAATCTTTAAACACATCTTTGAAAGATCAATTACACTTTCCTAATCCCTCATAACAGACTCTGAGAATCGAAAGAGGAAAACGTCACCAGTATCAAAAGACCACCACTGAAGGTTTATTAAAGTTCCCTCCTGCAAGACTTAGGGTTGCTGTAATTAGATATATCACAGCCACAGAAAGTAAGCCAAGTTCCAAGTTTCCCCCATAATTTAGTCCTTAAGGTGACTTGGCTGAAAATAAGACAAGTGTTATGAGGCAAAAAACAATACAATTTTCTCACTTGATTGAGTCTGAGAACCTGAGGACTCTCTTCTAGCCATGGTCAGGGCACACTTCCACTTTGAAATTTTATTTTAATCATCTTGTGCTTAGGTTAATTGCATTAGGTCAAAAGTTCTATAGCAGCAGAGAGACCCATTCTGTCTCCTTCTACTCTTCTCCAATAAGAGAAATAAAGGAGATATAACTATAAGAGATATTAGAGACAGAAGAATTTTAGTGATCATGCCCAGGCTTTTCGTTTAAAAGATACAGATACAGAAGCTATGAGATTAAGGGGTCTGTCCCAGCTTTAACCACCACTACTATCTGGAGAGGCAGGTGTCATTGGTGGAAAAGAACTGACATTACAGCCAGGTTGACTCAGGTTCTGGTCCCACTAGCAATGAGACCTCAAGCAGCTTTCTTTACCTCTCTGGGCTTGATTTCCATCCATGTGGAAAATGAAATACCTAAGTTACAAAATCTCTAATGTCATTCCAAGTTCTAGCATACCAGAGTTTTTGTTCTGTTTTACAGTTTTTAAAATCAGGGCCAGCGTTACCTGAACCCTAGTCCAGGACACTTCTAACCACACATTACTCCCCCTCACACTATAAGTCCTTATTTATTTGGCAAAAAATCTGCTGAACCCTTGCTATTTAAAAGACTGCTGTCTGCAGAATGGCAGCCTCACCTGGGAGTTTTTATACAGCCAAGGCTTGGGACATCACAAATCAGAATCTGCATTTTAAGCAGATCACACTGGAGACCGTCATTTTAAGTGAATTAACACAGAACAAAAAAACTGAATACCACATGTTCTCACTCAGAAGTGGGCACTAAACATTGGGCACACACAGGCACAAGGATGGGGATGACAGACACTGGGCACTGCTAAAAGAGAAAAGAGGGGAGGGGGAAAAGAGGTTACAAAACTACCCGCTGGGTACCATGCTCACCCCTGCAGGGTATGCGGGCTCATCAGAAGCCCAAACCTCACCTCCACTCAATATACTCATGTAACAAATCCTCACATGTATTCGATGCTTCCCAAAAAAAAAAAATCATCACTGACTTGTATACCCCATTAAAGACCACTGTGTTTGCAGTGTGTGCTATAGTATTGATTATAAAACCTGTAGTTAGCTTAACCCACTTATGTGTTCAAATTTTTTAAAAAAAATATAAATCGAGGCATATGTAGACAATCTACCTACTGTAAGGATCAAATTCATATCTCACATCAACAGGACTTAAGAATTTAGATTTAAATGGTCACTTATTACCTCTGTGATGTTCGGCAAATTAGTCTCCAAGCATCATCTTCCCCAGCTGTCACATGTGAATAATTTTCACCTTGCATACGTCACTGGGAATAGTATGAAGAAAAAAAATAAAATAATATTTACCCAATAGCTTTGTAAATGGGTTTAATACCACAGAGAAGTAACTTTTAAGTCTTGCCCTTGCTGATAATAGAACAATGCACCCTTGAGACTTGATAAGGATGACTTTTGTTCATAGAGAGAGGTAATTGCCTGCATAGTGAGGTTCATGAGATAATTGGAATGCCTCTTCCATCCTTCCCCATTATTTCTCTCATTTGAGCAATGTCAACAATTTTCTAATGGGGGCTGGAGATTGAAAAAAGTCTAATAAAAAAGTACATTAAAAGATTGCAAGAAATATTTTTAAACACCTTCATAAATGTGAAACTGAGCTGGCAATAAAGTAATGTATACCTGGAAGGCAAAAACTAAGGGAAAGTAGGAACTATCAGAAGTAGCACAAATACCTAAAGCCAAATTTCAACCTTAAGGCGTTTGTTTAAAAAAAAAGAACAAAGTTGGGAATTCATGGGTATGCAGAGTATAAAGCACAAAAGACAAAGGCTAGAGCATACTGAATAGAGAAATCCTGAGCTGGGCATAGTGGCACATGACTTTCATTCTAGCAGCTAAGGAGACTGAGGCAGGAGGATCACTTGACGCCAGGAATTCAAAATTAGCCTGAGAAACATAACAAGATCCTGTCTCTACAGAAAAAAAAATTACTTGGCATGCTTGCATGAACCAATAATCCTATCTACTCAGGAGGTTACGGCAGGAGGATCGCTTAAGCCCAGAATTTCAAGGTTATAGTAAGCTATGATTGTGTCACTGCACTCCAGTCTGGGTGAGAGAGAAAGAGCTACCTCTAGAAAAAATATTTGTGGCCTGCTGCAGTGTCTCAGCCTGTAACCCCAGCACTTTGGGAGGCTGAGGCAAGAGGGTTGCCTGAGCCCAGGGGTTTGAGACCAGCCTGGGCAACTTGGTGAGGCCTCGTCTCTACAATAAATTACAAAAACTAGCCAGGTGTGGTGGTGTGCATCTGTAGTTCCAGCTACTTGAAGGCTGAGGCAGAAGGCTCACCTGACCCCAGCAGGTTGGAGGCTGTGGTGGCCATGAGCATGCCACTGCACTCCAGCCTGGCCAACAAAAGTGAGACTCCAACTCAAAAAAATAAAAAAATATATGTATATGTATTACAAGACTCTTCCTTGAAAAGCTAAAACCCTGAAGAACTATACAATTGGTAAATGATAAAAAAAGAATGAGTGGCAGAACACCAAGAAAAATGCTCTATCTTAAGTCGTGGTGCTGAGTGAAAGGGGAAAAAAAAAATCTTCTCTAAGAATTTCTAAATATAAACTGGCTCTCACATTAGTTGGGACTTGCAGTCCAAAATCATATTTCCGAAAATCTCAAGCCAAGAGCTTAGTTTAAAATGGCCATCAGAAAGAGTAGTGAAAGGGCCCCTCCCACTGTGGGAGCTTTTCTGTCCTCTTAAAAAAATCCTACTTTCAAAGACAAAAAACAAAAAAAGGAAGATTAGTGAGCCTGAAGACTTCGCAAGATAAATCATTAAAAATTAAAAAGAGAGAGAAAATAGAATTAAAAAATAAAACACAAAACATCAGTGAGTGGTGGGACCTCAAGCAGCCTAATATACAAGTAAGTGGGATCTCTAAACAAGAGGAGTTAATGGAGAGCACAGAGAAAACATTTGGAGAAATAATGGCTAAAATTGCCCCCAAATTTGATGAAGATCCACAGAGTCAGTAGACCCTGTAAATCTGAAGCACAAGAACCATGAAGAAAGTTACATCAAATTGCTCAAAGTCAGTGACAAAGAGAAAAATCTTAAAAAATAGCTGAGGAGTGAGGTCCAGTGGGAGGCCAAAAACTTCACTTGTACCTAAACCACTTATGTATGCAAGCCTGACTTGGACCCCCACAACTTTACTTAAAAAATTATTATATATTTTAAAATTTTCTTTTATTTTAAAGATATGGGGTACAATTCAGGTTAGGTATACAAATGTTCGTTACATAGGTACCCTTATTGATGAGGTGTGTCCACCCCCTCCAGCAATTTTCCACTACTGCCAATATGCTACAACTTTAAAATAAAAAAATGAAAAAATAGCTGGGGAACAGAAGATGTGCTATACAAAGAGAATAGAGACAGATTACAAACAGGTAAAGATTATAATAGATTTCTCATTGGAAATAATGCAAGCCAAAAGACAGAATAACATCTTAAAGTTTTGAAAGAACGTTGTAAACCTGGAATTTTATACCCAGTGAAAGTATCTTTCCAAACGAAGATTAATACTTTTTCAGACATACGATAGCTGAAAGAACTCCACCAGAAGGAAATATTAAAGAAAGTTTTCTAAAGGAAAGGAAAATAATACCACATGGAAATATGGACCTACTCAAAGGAACGAAGAACGCCAGGAATGGCAACAACATGAATGATCATAACATTTTTTCCTATTATTTAAATCTTTTTTTAAGAAAAGCATTGATGGTTTTTTATAAAAACAGTAACAATGTAGTATGGGATTTGTAAAATAACAAATAGAACACAAATAGAAAGATGATAGACTTTAACCTGACTATATTAATAATCACATTAGATATGTGTTCAAAACTTCCCACTTACAAAACAGAGATTATCCTACTGGATGAAGAAGTGAGACCCAATTATATGCAGCCTACAAGAAATGTACTTTATTATATAAAGTTACAGAAAGGTTAAAAGTAAAGGATGACTTCAAGAACTAAGTACATAAGATTTTTACTCCACTTTTAAGTTAATAATCTAGACTGCTACGGTTTCATAGTTACTGGCAAAAGACATAGTTAGAGGCAAAAGACTTTTTATTCACAGATAGCAGAAGCCAGATTATCAAAATGTTTTCACTTGTTTCCTGAGTCTGAAATGCCAGATTCTGTGAAAATTAGAAGGCTAATCAAGGAATACTATTAAAAGTTGTAGGTCAAAAACTTTGACAATTTAGGTAAAATGAACAAATTCCTTGACAGATATGAATTACTAAATCTCACTCAAAAAGGAAAATAGATGTACTGAAATAGTCTGATAGAGGAAACTGAAATTTTTAGTTTAAAGTCTCTTCCACAAAGAAAACTCTAGACTCAGATGGCTTAAATGATGAATTCTACCAGTGACAATATTTCTGAACAAAATTCCAGAAAATTGTAGAGGAAGGAAAATTGTCCAACTTATTCTGTAAGGCCAGCATTACTCTGATACCAAAATCAGGCAAAGTCATTACAAGAAAAGAAACTACTACTAAAAATATCTCTTATGAACTTAAGATACAAAAATTATAAAATAAATTTTAGCAACTCAAATACAGTGATATATAAAAGGAGAATACATCATGACCAAATAGAGTTATTCCTAAGAATACAAGGCTGGTTTTAGGTTTTAAAATAATCGTGTAGTTCACCATATTGAAAAACTAATAAGGAACAGCCATATAATTATCTTGATAGTTGTAGAAAAAGCATTTGACAAAATTCAAAATCTATTCCCAATAAAAACTGTCAGTAAACTAGAAATATAAAGCAAAATCCTCAATCTGCTAAAGAATAAAACAACAACTAACATCCTATTCAATGGTGACATATTGAATCCTTCTGTCAACTTAAGGTCAGAAAAAAGAGAAACATTTTACTCTCACTAGCTCTATGAAACTACTGGAGGTAGTATCTAGTGCAGTAAAGCAAGAAAAATAAGATGCATCCACATTGGAAGGAAAGAAGTGTTCTTATTTACAAATGACTTGATTGGAAAATCTGACGAAATCACAAGAAAGTTGCTAGAACTAATAATTGAGTTCTATAAAGCTTCAGGATACAAGATTGATGTACAAAAATCAATTGCATTTATATAAACCATCGATGAACAATCAGAAACTGCATGCCAACAATAGCATATAAGTCAGGAACAGGTGTTCAGTGTTGAGGGAAAAAAAACAACACTTTATCTATAAAAAGGCAAGAAAAAAGGGGGAAAAAAACAGGAAAGTGGAGCATATTCAAGCAAATTTGAATGTTTAGGGCAAGAACCCACCAAAGAGAGGGAGAGTAATTATTTGAGGGAAAAATAGAAAATAGAGAGCAAGGACTCTGTTAAAGGAAGAAAGGAACAGAATCAGAGCACATGGGGAGCGGACAGAAGATCACCTTGGGAGGAGGGAAGATGGAGGTGTGTCCAGGGGAGTTTGTGCTTTGATCTCAGGGAGATGAGGCCCTCAAGTCTGATGGTTTTTAGAGCCACGAGGGAGGGACATTTGCTGAGAGGAAGAGAGAAAGGGGATGGAGAGGTTTGAGACGTTGAGAAGTTCTACCCAGGAAAGGCAGAAAGTGCCATAGAAAGACAGGCAGATTCACTCCTTCCCAATCGTGCCCAGTTTCCTAGAATACTGTTTCCAGGTTGTTGGGACATTTAGAAATCAGTAGGTGAGCCCGGCTCAAAAGGGTAAAATAGAAATGGAAACCTCTCATTTCACTTTCGCTTAGTGAGCCATCCAACCTCCCTATTTTACAAATATCCCTGTCAAATGAAGTCTTGAATTATAGAATCTTGGCAGGTTAGAGCCTGAAGGAGACCAGATCATTCTCACAAGTGAGAAGTCTTTTAAATGTTAATCCAAATTTTCTTTCCCAGACCTCTGCTTTATTACTTTTATTTGAAATGAAGACTGTGTAACATGAACTGATTAGCAGTTAGCATTTCTGCAGGATTTCGTTTCTTTCTATTTTGTTTTCATTATAGCAGAATACACCTAACATAGAGTTTGCCATTTTGAACATTTGTAAGGGTCCAGTTCAGTGGCATTAAGTACATTCACATTGTTGCATAACCACTGCTTCCATCCTTCTCCAGAACGTCTTCATCTTCCCAAACTGAAACTCTCTAGCAACACAGTATTTCATTCTTAACCCAAACACTGATGGGCTCAACAGCTACCATGTGCATAACAGCAGGGTCTCAGGCCCCCTCAAAGAATCCTACAATTCATTTTGGAGAATTTAAGAAAGAATCCCATGTGCACACATAACTATATTATACATTAAAATTGTGGAAGTATACCTTCATATAATTTTTAATTTAGTAGACTTATTTTTTGAGCAGTTTTAGATTGACAGAAAAATTGAACAGAAAGTACAGAGTTCTTATAAACCTCCTCACCTACATCTACCCCCAACAATTTCCCCTATTATCAATAGTCCCCACCCACCAGAGTGGTACATTTGGTTTTTGTTTCTCTTTTTTGTTTGTTTGTTTTGTGTTGAAGTCTCACTCTGTTGCTAGGCTGGAGTGCAGTGACTGGACTCAGGTGATCCTTCCACCTCAGCCTACCAACTAGCTGAAACTACAGGCGTCACCACACCTGGCTAAATTTTTTTTTTTTTAATTATAGAGATGTGGTCTCTCCACGTTGCCCAGTCTGTTCTTGAACCCCTGGACTCAGGCAATTCTCTAGCTTCACCTCTCAAAGTGCTGGGATTACAGGCATGAGCCACCGCACCAGGCCTATTTTGAATGGTACATTTTTTACAATTGATGAACCAATATTGACATGTTATTAGTAAACAAAGTCCATAATTTACATTAGGGTTCATTCTTTATGATGTATAATTCTTTGGGCTTTGAAACACGCATAATGCCACATATTTGCCATTATAATATCATATGGAATAGTTCCAATGCCCTAAAAATCTCCTCTTCCCAGTGCCCTGGCAGTCACTGATCTTCTTGCTGTCTCTATAGTCTTGGGTTTTCCAGAAAGTCATATAACCAGAATCATACAGTATACAGCTTTTCAAATTGACTCCTTTCGCTTAGTAATGCGCTTTAAGGTTCTTCCATATGTTTTCATGGTTTGATAATGCATTCCTTTTTAGTGCTAAACAATTATACTCAACTGTTTGGATATACCATAATTTGTTTATCCGTTCACCAACTGAAGGACAACTTGGTTTTCTCCACGTTTTGGCAACTGTGAATACAGTTGCTATACACATTCACATGCAAGTTTTTGCATAAACAGTTATAAACTTTCTTGGGTAAATGTCAAGAAACCCTACTGCTGAATCATATGAAAAGTACGTGTAGTTTTTTAAGAAATTGCCAAATTGTCTTCCAAAGTGACTGTATCATTCCCACCAACAATAAATGAGAGTTTCTGTTGCTTCACATCCTCACCAGCATTTGGTGTTGTCTGCGTCTTGAGTTTTAGTCACTCAAACAGGGGTGTAGTGGTATCTCGTTTGTTTTAATTTTCAATCTTTAATAACATGATATTGAGCATCTTTTAATATGCTTATTTACCATCTGTATCTTCTTTTTTGAGATGTCAGTTCAGATCGTTTGCTCATTTTTTAATTGGGCTATTTTCTGATTTTTTAATTTTAAGGATTCTTTGTATAGTTTGGATACCAATCCTTTAGGAGATATACATTTTACAAATATTTTCTCCAAGTCGTGTGGGCTTATCTTTCCATTCTCTTAACTGTGTTTTTTTCATAGTACAAAACCTTTTAAATTTGGACAATGTCCAACTTATTTTTTTTTTTCTTGGATTGTACTTTTGGTGTTGTATTTAAAAAACTAGATTTTCTCCTGTATTGTCTTCTAGGAGTTTTACAGTTTAGTGTTTTACATTTAAGTCTATGATATGCTCCATTTTCTTTTTTGGCTAATACTCTCCATAATTTTCCAATTTACTTATTGCATCTGTGATAGCTTCTTTTTTTTTTTTTGTGAGTTGGAGTCTCACTCTGTCGCCCAGACTGGAGTGCAGTGGCCGCTCCCGGCCACCGCAGCCTCGGCCTGCTGGGCTCCGGTGATCCTTCCGCCTCAGCCTTCCAAGTAGCTGGAACTACAGGCGCGCGCTACCACACCCGGCTGATTTTTTTTTGATTTATTGTAGAGATGAGGTCTCGCTGCCCAGGCGGGTCTCGAACCCGCAGGCTCAGGCAATCCACTCACCTCAGCCTCCCAAAGGCGCGGGATTACAGGCTGAGCCACCGGAGCCCGGCTTGTGATAGCTTCTATTTGCACCATAAATTGTGCTCTGAAAATTAGCTAATCCTCTTCTTTTCTTTTCTTTTAAAGACGTGGGGTACAATTCAGAATTAGGTAGATAAGTGGTCATTGCACAGATAAAGTTTAGGCTTCCCTTTGGTCCCCACTTCCCCTGGTTTAAAATCAGGTACCCTAACTGATGTTATGTGCTAACCCCTTTCCCTCACCTGGCAGTATCCTGCTACTGCCAATCCCTCTCTTGTAGTACTATGAGAAATGTTCAGGGTCTGCTTATAAGTGAGAACATGTGGTACTCAGTTTCTTGTTTCTATGATAGATCACTGAGTATGATAGGCTCTAAAACCATCCAAGTTGCTGTGAAGTTCATAATTTTGTCCTTATTTATTATGGCTGCGTAATATTCCATCGTGTATGTGTACCACATTTTTTTTATATCCAATCCGCTTTCAATGGGCAGCACAGTTGGTTCCATGTTTTTGTTATTGTGAATAATGCTGCAATAAACGTGCAAGTGCAGATATCATTTTCATAGGTGATTTGAGTTCCTCCAGGTATATTCCCAGTAGGGGGATTGCTGGGTCATATGGAAGGTCAATTTTTAGATCTTTTATGAATCGCCACACTGTTTTCCACAGAGGTTGTATTAGTTTACACTCCCACCAATGGTGTAGAAGTGTTCCTTTTCCCCCACATCCTCTCCAGCATCTGTTGTGTTTTGAGTTATTGATGATGGCCATCCTGACTAGTTTTAGGTGGTATCTCAGTGTGGTTTTAATTTATTTCTTTGATGATTAATGAGGCTGAGCATTTTTTCATGTATCTGTTGGCTGCTCATACGTCTTCTTTTGAGAAGTGTCGATTCATATCTTTTGCCCACTTTTTAATAGGCCTGTGTGGTTTTTTTCCTTTTGGCTTGAGTTCCTTGTACATCCTGGTTGTTAAGCCTTTGCCAGATACACAGTTGGCAAATATTTTTTCCCATTCTCCCCACTCTCGTGATGATTTCTTTTGCTTTGCGGAAGCCTTTCAGTTTGATGAAGTCCCATTTGTCTATCTTGTCTCTTATGGCATTCACTTTTGGGGATTTAATCAAGAATTGGTTGCCTACCCCAATGTGTGTTAAGAGTGTTTTCTGCATTTTCTTCTAGGATTCTTATGGTTTGAAGGCCTATGTTTAGGTCTTTGATCCTTCTAGAGTTGGTTTTTGTGCATGGTGATACGTAGGGGATCCTGTTTCAATTTTCTGCATATGGTCAACCAGTTTTTCCAGCATGATTTACTGAATAAGCTCTCCTCTCCCTTGTGGTTGTTGATGAATATCCTCTTATTTTCTATCCCACTATATTTTCTAGTTTCTTTTCTATAGGTATTTCTTCTATAACAATCCATTTATAACATCTGCAATGTTTGGACACATGCAGTAAATGACTTAATCGTGTGCATATTATGCAATTAGTAAGTTATCAAAGATTCCTGCTTTAAAAATGGTAATAACTCACTAAAAGAAGCTCACTCAAAGCTGGGTGTGGTGGCTCATGCCTATAATCCCAGCACTCTGGGAGGCCGAGGTGAGAGGATTGCCTGAGCCTGCGGGTTCGAGACCAGCCTGGGCAACCTGGCAAGACCTCTTCTCTACAATAAATCAAAAAATTAGCCGGGCATGGTGGTGTGTACCTGTAGTGCCAGCAACTTGTAAGGTTGAGGCAGAAGGATTGCCTGAGCCTGGCAGGCTGAGGTTGCGGTGGCCGGGAGCGTGCCACTGCCCTCTAGCCTGGGGGACAGAGTGAGACTCCCACTCAAAAAAAAAAAAAAGAAGAAGAAAGAAAGAAACGCACTCAATGTATATCTAACTCAATGTGTATTACAATCCTACTGAAACTGCACAGTTGAAAAGTTGTGAATATTCATAAGGAATCCCTAAAATGAAACATTCAAAGAAAGTTTGGTGTTCTAAATGAACTCACACTGGTATTATGCTATTAGTGAAGCCACACTCGGCCTTTGCAGCCTAACACATATGGTGACAGGTGGAATCACTACAAATAGCCTTGGCCTAAGAATGGAAAAAATGATAAGCTGGGGCCAAGGCTTTCAAAGTGATTTAATGACAGGAATGCAAGGGCAGACCTGAGGATACAGACTAGTGGATTACAGACCTCCCAAAGAACCTACGAGTACAGAGTTTGGGCTGTGCGCCACCCTCATGCTGGCCCTGCTTAGACTATCAAACTCCAAGATGTCAGTTGGTGGAGATGCTGAGATCTACACGCCCGTACGGTGTGTCTCACAAATACTGGCTTCCCGAAAGCAACAAAACATTCCCTAAGTCCTTGTCCCTGTACTAAACTGAGCCATTCTGAATTGCACATTCCCCAGAATGATTGGGCTGTGCTGGTTCGTGTTGGTTTTTGATGCTACTTGAGAGTGGAAAGCAGCTTAGCCCACCTGTTGGCTATATCATATTACCTGAAGGCCGGGCAGAGGGCCACAGATAGGGGATTTAGGAGCTCTGGGTTTTAATCCCAGCTCCACTTGTCGACTCATTGAGCACTTATGGCATTTTGATTTCCTCATCTTTAAAACTGGGATATGAGCTGTCTTTACCGGTAAGGTGACTGTGAGTAATTGACTAATGAAATAGACCCTTTGGTGCTATATATTCAGTGCAGGAATAGAGAGCTAAACATAAATTGTAGACCTCACTCTGTCTTGCCCTACCCTAATTTCTTCACAATAAAGAAATCCTCCTGTGGTTAGGCCACACGTTCTCCAAGATTGCTTCTATTCCCAAATCCATTGTTGTAGTCATTGCCTCTGATAGTGGCTCTCAAACTTGAGCATGAGACAGAATCTTGTTAAAACGCAGATTGGATTACACGCTACTCATGTGCCTAAAAACAACAACAACAACAACACAGATTTGTGCTCAAGACTGGGCATTTCTAGAAAGTTCCCAAATGTTGCTGATGGTCTTTTTCAGGAAATTACACCCTGAGAACCACAAGCTTATAGCAGGTGAGAAAACTCTGGCCGACGGAGAGAGAGTGAATGGTTGTTCACAGTCCAGTTTGTTCTGTGGGTGTGCAATTTGTGCAGGTTCACAGCGCCCATCCCCCTCTTCCAGCAAGGGTCCTGTGCTCGGTTTAATGCTCTGCTGTCACCAGCAACTTGAAATTCTTAATTTGTTTTGCTTTTGTTTTTGTTTTTTATCTTTTTTTCCGAGTTGGAGTCTCACTCTGTCGCCCAGACTGGAGTGCAGTGACCACTCCCGGCCACCGCAGCCTCGACCTGCTGGGCTCCGGCGATTCTTCTGCCTCGGCCTTCCGAGTAGCTGGAACTACAGGTGTGCACTACCACGCCAGGCTAAATTTTGATTTATTGTAGAGATGAGGTCTCGCCAAGTTGCCCAGGCGGATCTCAAACCCCGCGGGCTCAGGCAATCCACTCACCTCGGCCTCCCAAAGGCGCGGGATTACAGGCTGAGCCACCGAGCCCGACCGAAATTCTTTTTTTTTTGTTTTTGAGTTGGAGTCTCACTCTGTCGCCCAGACTGGAGTGCAGTGGCCGCTCCCGGCCACCGCAGCCTCGCCTGCTGGGCTCCGGCGATCCTTCCGCCTCAGCCTTCCGAGTAGCCGGAATTACAGGCATGCGCTACCACACCCGGCTGATTTTTTGATTTATTGAAGATGAGGTCTCACTGCCCAGGCGGGTCTCGAACCCGCGGGCTCAGGCAATCCACTCACCTCAGCCTCCCAAAGGCGCGGGATTACAGACTGAGCCACCGAGCCCGGCGACCGAAATTCTTAATTTGTGAATAGGAAGCCCCTATTTTTGCTCTGGGCCCCATAAATTATGTAACTGGTCCTATTGATAGTTTTGGTTTTTCAAATAAACTTTGGGTAAATGAGCACATGTCAATTTAGAAAGGCACCTGAAAAACTCCTAAGAACCCTCAAGCTACTTCTACACCCAGAGAAATGACTTATGTAAAAAGAAAAAAAAATTTTTATGGGTATCTTGCCAGTCTGTTAATCCATCCAGCAGAGGTTGGTGTGCCCAAGGCTTAGGCCAAAATAGGGCAGAGTGAGGTCCGGTCTCATCCTTCCTCTCTGTGAGCTTCTCCTGCTTCTTTTGTCCTTTCCTCCCCTGGGCACACTTAGTGGTCACCTCTCTTCTCTCACTGCCCCAGGCAATATTTACCTCAACAGGTTTTTCCCAGGATTTCTTTATTTTTTTTTAAGTGGGAGACTCACTCTGTCGCCCAGCCTGGAGTGCAGTGGTACACTCACAGTCACCCCAGCATCGACCTGCTGGACTCCAGCGATCCTTCCACCTCAACCTTTCTAAGTAGCCCACACTACTGGTGCGCACTACCATGTTCGGCTATTTTTTTTTTTTTTTTGTAGAGCCGAGGTCTCACCAAGTTGCCCAGGCTGCTCTTGAACCCACTGGTTCAGACAATTCATTGGCCTTGACCTCCCAAAGTATTGGGATGACAGGTTGAGTTCCTGGGATTTCTAATAGGAATATCTGCATTTCAAAAGAAGAATACCTCCAGGGAGAAAGCAATATTATATATTATTTTATGCTTTCTATGTTAACACTATACATATTATGTTATATAAATATATGTAGTTTTTTTTTTTTTTAGTTGGAGTCTCTGTCACCCAGGCTGGAGTGCAGTGGCACGCTCACAGTCACCGCAGCCTCAACCTGCTGGGCTCAGGCAGTAGACGATCCTTTCACATCATCCTTCCAAGTAGCTAGAGCTACAGGTGCATACCACCCCACCAAGTAGCTAGAGCTACAGGTGCATACCACCCCACCCAGCTAATTTTTTTATTTATTGTAGAGATGAGGTCTCACCAAGTTGCCCAGGCTGGTCTCAAACCCCTGGACTCAGGCAATCCTCTCGTCTCAGCCTCCCAAAGTGCTGGGATTACAGGTTTGAGCCACCGCATCCAGTATATGTAGTATTTTAAGAGTGGAGGACTTCATCCTTTGAATTATAGCAGGCAGAGCAATGTTAGCCCAGCTGACTCTCACGCTGAGCTGCCATACAATCCCACCCTGAAAGGAGACCCTTTAGGTGCCTAACCTGTAAGAGCATCCAAGCAAGACTCCAACCCCACGGCCAAGCTGACTGTGAGCGGGAGACAAGGCTAGGGATCCTCACCAACAAAATGAAGACATCCACATCTTTTTTTAGGATGGGAATTCCTACCCTGGCACACCTCTCGGCCTTGCTTTCATTTCAGCCAGAGCTGATAATAGCACTTGGGTTTTATATAGTCCTATAGTTGTAAGTGTCAACAGCATGGGAAGTAGAAAGCCAAAATCCATTTATTTTACTTCCCTAGGGTAGACAACTTTTGCCAAGAGGACATAAGGAATGGAAGATTGAAAGTACCGTTGCCTAAATTAACATTTTATCAGATTGACCGAGAAAGAGTCGAAAGAGTCTTGGTCTTTTTTTTTTGAGTTGGAGTCTCACTCTGTCACCCAGACTGGAGTGTAGTGGCCGCTCCCGGCCACCGCAGCCTCAACCTGCTGGGCTCCTGCGATCCTTCCACCTCAGCCTTCCAAGCAGCTGGAACTACAGGCATGCACCACCACGCCCAGCTAATTTTTTATTTATTGTAGAGATGAGGTCTTGCCAAGTTGCCCAGGTGGGTCTTGAACCCGTGGGCTCAGGTAATCCACTCACCTCAGCCTCCCAAAGGTGTGGGATTACAGGCTGAGCCACTGAGCCCAGGGAGTCTTGGTCTTAAAGTGGCGGCTAGGGGGCACAAGGACACGCTCATTAGGAATGGTGTGATTCCATATTACGCAGCCATAAAGAAGGACAAAATTATGAACGTCGCAGCAACTTGGATGGATTTGGAGCCTATCATACTCAGTGATCTATCACAGAAACCAAGCACCGAATACCACATGTTCTAACTCATAAGCGGACTCTGAACATTAATCATAATACTACAAGAAAGGGATTGGCAGTAGCAGATCACTGCTGGGGAGTGGGGTGAGGACACATAACATTAATAAGAGTACCTGAGCCTGCAGGTTCGAGACCCGCCTGGGCAACTTGGCGAGACCTCATCTCTACAATAAATCAAAAAATTAGCCGGATGTGGTAGTGCGCGCCTGTAGTTCCAGCTCCTTGGAAGGCTGAGGCAGAAGGATCGCCGGAGTCCAGCGGGTCGAGTCTGCGGTGGCCGGGAGCGGCCACTGCACTCCTGATCCCAAACCAGGCAAAGTAAGGACCAATGGAAGGCCCAAACTTTACCTGTACGATGACCACTTATGTACCTAACCCTGAATTATACCCCACATATTTAAAATTAAAAACATATATGTTAAAAAAAAAGAAAAAGAGTGGTGTGTGTCTACTAGTGCTTGGGTTGCCAGATTTAGTCAAGATGCCTGGAATGATGGAATATCTGTAAACTGGAGATGAAGAGCACTAGTTAGCTTCCATCTAACATAGAGAAGTTAGATGAAACCACTCTGAAAACTCCAAGAAATTTGACCCTCTTTTCTCTCAAGTATCATGTCCCCACAACCCCACTGTTGGCACAAAGGGAGAATTTGTGCAAATTTGAAAGGGTATCCCCTTCCTCGGAACACTTTGAAGCCATAACCAGAAAAGTGTCATCATCTCGATATATATTTCTGATGCCCTGAAGTGAACAGTGTTTGTTGGAATCATGCAGGTACAACTTACACTGCCTCTAAGGATCCCAGGTCAGAGCTATGTTTTAGCTACTACCTCCTTGGGGATAGTAGCTGGAGATCTTTGTCAAGAATTATACTTATCACATGTTCACCTTGGTGTGGCAAGAAACAACAAAGAATTGCCACTAATCGCTCCTTCTCTGCACGATCATAGCACCCTGCCTGCTTCCTGTGGGGATGTAATCCGCCCCTTACAGACTGACCTTCCCAAAGAGCAACTCCAGTCATATCACTTCCACTCAATTCCCTCATCATAACCAAGACAACTTGACTAAAAGTTCTCTTAATCTCCAGTCTACAGATAATCCATCATTCCAGGCATCTTGACGAAAACTGGCCACCCAAACACTAGTGGAATCACTATTTAACAGATGCAATATAAAATCATACCTATAAATGTAAACATAAAAAAGCAAACAGAAAGCCTATCACAGCATGAGTTTCTTGTTTCTATTTACTTGCTGAACTTTTACTAATTTTGTCTTTGGCCGACTCAAGTTCTTAAAACAAAAGTATAAAGAAAATTATGGAAAAAAATAATTAAAAGTCGAGAAAACCCTGTCCATTAAATTATCATTTTCTGAGCATTCAGAAACAATCACTGTTCTTTGAGCACCTAAGTTCAAGTTGTGGAGCATAATAAGTTGGGAATCCCATTCCTTAGGTGGATTCTGCATGATATTTGTGGTAAATGAGAGATAGTTTCCAGAAGGTGACCAAAAATAGAAACCAGAATCACAATTCAGTCAAGCTAAATCACAAGAGGATTAAAATATAAATCTGTATGTCTGGACTTGGAATAAGATTTACCATCCAAACCAACAAGGTATTACTTAGATTGCACCAAAGTGTTGACAGTTATCATACAGCACAGGGATAATTGAACACACCATTTACTTCTGAAACTCTTTACTTTCCAAATGGCGTCTAAACATAGAAGGGAGGACCCCCCAAAACCTAGAATTTATTTATAAAAAATTGTGTATTTATTCTTACATGTTTAAACTTCAGTCACCTTCAAAATACTCACCTATTGAGATGCTTTTTCCACTGCTCAAAACAGTTTTTGAACTCATCAATGTTGATGCCATTTTTTGTTTCACCTCTTCCACATCGGTCAAATATTTCCCTTTGAGGACTTTTTTTGATCCAGGGAAACAAAAAAATGTCACTCGAGGTGAGACTGGATGAATGGGGTGGGTGGGGGACAGAAGGCATGTCAGTTTTTGGCCAAAAACTGCTGAGCACTCAGCACAGTGTGTGATAAATCTGATCAATCACCCATCATGAAATGGGCACTCTAGCAACTGATCATACCTAAGAGAGGGTCATGGAAACCCTTAATTTATACCCAGTTGGTCAGAAGCACAGGTTACAACCTGAGACTTGTGACTGGCGTCTGAAGTGGGGTGCAATCTTGCGGAGTTAAGCCCTGAATCTGTGGGGTCTGTATTAACTCTGGTTAGTGTCAGAACAGAATTAAGTTGTAGGACATCCAGCTGGTGTCCACGGAGAATTGGAGAATTGCTTGGCATGAGGGAGTGGGAGGAAGACGTCCCACACATTTGGTCACAGAAGTGTTCATTGTGAGAGAGTAGAGAAACAGTGTTTTCCCACAGATGCTCATGCTGAAACAGGTGCCAAACTCAGTCAGTCCTCTGCACCCAGAGGCTGAGATGTCCTAGATCACTGCCAAACTAAGAGTTCTCACAAACTGTGCCTATGGCCAAAATTTCCATGCTAAATTCAGATCAAGGCAGTATCTGCTGTTTTTTTTTTTTTTTAAAAAGTGAAACAAGAATCTAAATCCTAAAGTCATATTGCTGTGGTGAGTCGCATGTTCATTAGCTGTTTGAGGATGAAATACAAATTTAAAGTTTTAAACTCTTTGATACCAATGGTAATTAACTGAAGATGTGTCTTTCTTCTTTATGTAATTTATTATAATGCTGTTTTAAAATATCAGGAAAGCAAATTGCTATCTTATTGTGTCACCCGCTGATTTTACACTACTCATATGCAGACCCAAAGGTTAGCTCAGGCCACTTGGAGAATGTCAAGTCCATCCTGCTGTGTCGTCTCTGTGCCAACCAGCTTCTGCCCTTATCTCTATCAGCTAAGCCCAAAACAGAAGAGTAATATTTTGCATACAGCTTTTCAGGAGGTAATTAGCTCATCCTAACATATTGTTGCACTTGAAATGAAAGTTGCGATTCTATATTTCCATGTGAAAGGATGGATAATGAATGGTTTTGTTTTGTTTTCAGAAACAAACATCAAAATCTGGCCGTGTCATTGAGAAAGAAAGAGTGAAAAAAGAAGCCAGAGAAAATGCAGCATGAAGAAATCTTCTTTATCATTACCATGGTTCACAGTCATTTATTAATAGGGTGGCCAGATAATTTACTGTCCTAACTGGGATGTGTCATCTGAAAGTAAAAGGGGAAGCTGTGACTAGTAAGGCTGGGGTTGGATGACTGCCCTATCGATCGAGCACTTCTTATAAGCAGCAACTGTCTTACAGACTCAGAATACAAAGAGACTCAAAATGTCACTTCTTCTTTTTTTTTTTTGAGTTGGAGTCTCACTCTGTCATCCAGATTGGAGTGCAGTGGCTGCTCCTGGCCACCGCAGCCTCGACCTGCTGTGCTCTGGTGAGCCTTCCGCCTCAGCCTTCCAAGTAGCCAGAACTACAGGCATGCGCTACCACGCCCAGCTAATTTTTGAGTTATTGTAGAGATGAGGTCTCGCCAATTTGCCCAGGTGGGTCTCGAACCCACGGGCTCAGGTAACTCACCTCGGCCTCCCAAATTGCAGCATTACAGGCTGAGCCACCCAGCCCGGCCAAAATGTCATTTCTTATCCACACAATACTAAGATTTAGTTGGGATGAGACGATATTCAGAAAGAAGGAACATATCATGAGGCAGCCAAATGAAGTACATTGACAATGACAAGGTGATTGTTACAGGTTGAGAAAGGTCGTGTTGAAGAGGTCTGTCTCTTTTATGTTAACTTAAAAGAAGCTCTGGGGGACTTCCGGCAAGATGGCGACGGGGCAACCTGGTCTGTGAAACCCTCTGCAAAGGAGAACTGCAGTGGGTCTCTGGCTTTCGCCCCGGGGCTGCAGACCCCAACATCGCAGCCTGCTCTTCATACGAGCTCGGCCGTTGCCACCGCTGGGGCATCACAGCAGACTGGACAGCCACTGCAGCGCAGATGCTGCCGCTGCTGCTGCCGCCGCCGCCACCACCAGTAGCACATCGCACCACCCAGGCCGGAGGCAATCCACGACTTCAGTCCTTGAAGCCCCTTCAGGGAAGATCTGCTGGGATCACTGCCACCTCTCCTGCAACTGAGACGTCCTGCCAGCCGTGAGTCTCCCACCTGTGCCCTGAGGCAGGCATCCATCGCCAGTCTCTGCCGGTTCCTGTCCGGCCCCACCCCCTCTGGGGTGAGCAGCTGAGATAGCACCACCTGCTGGCGATTCAAGGTAACAACAACCAAACAGGAGAAACAAGCTTGAAAAACAGACACAGGCCAGAGTGGTGAACGGAGGGTGATCTGAACTGCCCTTCACAGCAGACCAGGGGCAACTGACCCTAACTGCAAACTAATTTACCAGCTTGAAAAGAAAGCTAGAAATCAGAACTGACTGGACATGGGACTTAAACGAAAAGTCTCAGAGTGTGCTTCATTGATTCTGTTAGTTTAATGACTTAATTCTATTCCTACTGTATTGCTCCTTTTTTTTTCTCTTCCTTTTCTTTCCTTTTCTCCTCTTTGTAAACCATATCTTTGTATAGAGGAACAGCACACCAATAAGGTGGTTGGTTAGCTTGTATGTTAGCACCACTATATGTTTTATTTTTTTTTGTATGGGAGTTGGTTCATCTGTAGCTGTGGTCTATTGTTTTTATCTGT
>NW_007232991.1:0-1895 GCF_000164805.1 Carlito syrichta | reverse complement strand
TTGAACAAAGTAAGAGGGAATACATAAAGAATAGGAGATTGAACAAACAGAAATAAAACCAATCCCTTTACCCCTGAATAACAGAATTAAAGAAGACGGTGATGCGGAGGGAAGGAAAAAATAGGGAGGGGGAAAAACCACACAAATGAAGAAAAACCAAAAGAAGAATATAGGTCTCACACAGACCCCTGGGAGATCAGACACTGAGAAAACAGATTCTGGAACACAAACAATGAAGAGCCCCCAGAATGACTGGTCACATGCAACAAACCCAGACATCAAGACATTAATGGAGAGAATTTAAAAAATTGAGGAGAGACAAGAGGAAAATAGGAAGGAGCTGATGTCAGAAATAACAGCAGTAAAGAGTACTGTGATGGAAATGAATAACAGACTAATAAGCATGGAAAGCAGAATTAGCCAAGCAGAAGAAAGAATCTCAGAGCTCGAAGACCAAAACACAGAACTAACCCAAACTATCAAAAGCATAGAAAAGAAGCTCAAAAAGACAGAACCAAACCCGCAAGAGATGAATGATCACTTCAAGAGACCAAACCTAAGAGTAATTGAGCTTCCTGAGGCAGGGAGAGAAACAGAAACCACACTGGAACAAACATTTCATGAAATCATTCAAGAAAACTTCCCTCATCTCATCAAGGATGAAAAAATTCAAACACAAGAGATTCAGAGAACACCTGCAAGACAACAAATGAGAAGACCAACTCCCAGATACATAATAATTCACCTAAACAAAGTAGCTATAAAAGAAAAAATCCTAAAGGCAGCAAGAGAAAAAGGCCAGACTACCTACCAGGGAAGACCAATTAGAATAGCAGCAGATTTATCCACAGAAACCCTTCAGGCAAGGAGAGCCTGGAGCCCTATCTTCAAAGTTCTAAAAAATAAACAATTTCAACCAAGAATAACCTACCCAGCCAAACTAAGCTTCATTAGTGAGGGAGAATTGAAATCTTTTCCAGATATCCAATCCCTAAGAACCTACACTGCCACCAGACCACCTCTATAAGAAACACTTAAGAAAATACTGAACACAGAAGAAAAATAAAAAAGAACAACAACATTCTTCACAAGAGTACAGGCAAAAGATTAAAAACACACATGAGCCAACTCCAAAACCCAAAGAAAGAAAACAAACAAATAGGAACAACTCTATAAGAACCTTATGACAGGGATCAACTCTTGCATTTCAATTATTAGCCTAAATGTGAACGGACTAAATGCGCCACTGAAAAGACATAGAATGGCAAAATGGATAAAATATCATCAGGCAACAATCTATTGCCTTCAAGAGACTCACCTCACTAGAAAGGATACCCACAGACTCAAAGTAAGAGGATGGGAAACAAACTTTCAGGTGAACAGAATACAAAAGAAAGGAGGAGTAGCGATCTTAATTTCAGACAAAATACCCTTCAAGCTATTAAAAATCAAAAAAGATACAGAAGGCCACTACATAATGATAAGAGGCTCAATACATCTACAAGAAATATCTATCCTAAACATATATGCACCCAACATAGGTGCATAAAGCAACTTCTAGGAAAACTAAAGAAAGATATTGATTCGAACACCATCATAACTGGGGACTTTAATACCCCACTCACAACCCTAGACAGATCATCAGGACAAAAAATCAGCAAGGAGATCAGGAACCTCAATGTGACTTTTGACCAAATGGACTTAATTGATACCTACAGAACACTCCATCCAAAGACCACAGAATATACATTCTATTCATCACCGCATGGAACGTATTCTAAGATCGACCACGTAATTGGCCATAAATCAAGCATAAGCAAATTTAAAAGGACTGAAATTCTACCATGCACCTTCTTGGACCACAGTGGAATAAAAATAAACATGACACCAACAAG
>NW_007232990.1:0-4412 GCF_000164805.1 Carlito syrichta | reverse complement strand
CCGTGATCTCTGTCTAGAGGGGATGTATACAGCCGGCCTCAATGTCTCCCTAGCGTGGCGGTATACAGCCGGCCGTCATCTCTGTCTAGAGTGGATGTATGCGGATTAAGGGCGATTCGCCATGAACGATGACTCGGAATCAATAATCCATAAACGTAAGTAATCAATAATAACCAATAAACACCACAAATTATCGATAACCAGCCAACACAATCGATCATTATCAATGAATATAATTTTATCAATAAATACCATTAATTATCAATAATCCATAGATGTAATTAGTTAGTCATAGTCAGTAAACACAACCGATCCATAATCGATAATTATAATTGATTATTCATGATCAGTAAACACCACAAATCATCAATAACCGACAAATGGAGTCGGTTCTGACTATCAACAAATCCAATTAATTGTGAATAATCCATAGATGCAATTAATTAGTCATAGTCAATAAACACAGCCGATCAATAATCGATAATTATAATTGATTATTCATAATCAGTAAACAGCACAAATCATCAATAACCGACAAATGGAATCGGCTCTATCAACAAATGCAATTAATTGTGAATAATCCATAGATGTAATTAATTAGTGATAGTCAGTAAACACAACCGATCAACCATCGATAATTATAATTGATTATTCATAATCAGTAAACAGCACAAATCATCAATAACCGACAAATGGAATCGGCTCTATCAACAAATGCAATTAATTGTGAATAATCCATAGATGTAATTAATTAGTGATAGTCAGTAAACACAACCGATCAACCATCGATAATTATAATTGATTATTCATAATCAGTAAACAGCACAAATCATCAATAACCGACAAATGGAATCGGTTCTGACTATCAACAAATCCAATTAATTGTGAATAATCCATAGATGTAATTAATTAGTCATAGTCAATAAACACAACCGATCAATAATCGATAATTATAATTGATTATTCATGATCAGTAAACACCACAAATCATCAATAACCGACAAATGGAATCGGTTCTGACTATCAACAAATCCAATTAATTGTGAATAATCCATAGATGTAATTAATTAGTGGTAGTCAATACATACAATCGATCAACCGTCAATAATCACAGTTAATTATTAACCATCAATAAATACGCTCGATGGCTAACAGCCAATAAATCCGATTAATTATCAATAATCAATAAATACGATCACTCCTTAACAATCCATAAAAACAATTAATTATTCATCGTCAATAAATAGCATCAATAGTCAAATAAATAGATATTTGTTGGTTATCAATGAATGCGATTGGTTATTGATCAGCAATCAATGGAATTAATGATCAACGATCGATTAAATACAATTCATCACTAATTATTAACGATCGATTAATCACTGATTCTTAATCAATTAACCACGGTTAGCGGCAGCCGTCATCAACGGGCTAATAACGACCGTTCACTATTCGTGTTATTAATCCTGATCGATTAATGGTGTCATCGATGAGCACGCGACGTCTGCTGCTTAGGTCTTAAGGGTCACGATCTCTTGAGTATCGATTATCATCGATGAGAGACCTCCCTGGTCAAGGTCCATGACGCTTTTCCTTAGGATCCGCGGGCTTGTGAGTTTTCAGCGACGGCGCTAATCAATAGCCAATCATCGGGGTGGGAATCGACGGCGAATTAATGACCCTGCCCCGGGTGCCGAAGGAAGATCAATCCTCGGTGACGCCAGAAATATGGATCGACATGGATCGGGAATTAAGGACGCTTCCCCGGTGACGCGGTTCAGGAATGGAAAACTTCCGGCATCGATAATCGATCATTTTGTTACGGGGCCGCCACCGGGTTTGGGGCATTGACGGACGCCCGGGGTTCACGAGGGCTGACGTGACGTCGCCGACGCGGCCCGTGAGTGACGCTCGTGGGTCTCGCTAATGGATCAGGGTTCACCGTGAATGTTAATCAATAATCAATGATGTTAATCAATAATCAATAACGTTAATCAATAATCAATAATGTTAATCAATACTGCCGACGTTACTCCGTCAATACTCGTAGCCCCTGACGCTGATGGATAAGGCGGATTAATCGCAGGCTAATGAGCAACGTCCGTGTGACGCTAAGGGTGTTCGTGCACCGTGGACTCAAATACTGTTAATTGATCATGACTTAATCAGGTATCGGTTGTGAACGATCGATCGTATTCACGGATGATTAATAATTCGTTGTAATGATGGATTGTCGATCGATTGTATTGATGGACTATCACTGATTGTATCTTTCGGTTATGAATACTTAATTGGACTATCACTAATTATATCTATCGTTTATTAATACTTAATTGTATTTATTGATAATAATCGATTATATTGCTTGAGTATTGATAATTTGTTTGCTTCTTGATTATTAATAATTCATTATAATTATTCATTGTTGATCGATTGTATTTATGGACTATCACTAATTAATTATATCTATCGGTTATTAATACTTGATTGTATTTATTGATAATAATCGATTATATTGGTTGATTATTGATAATTTGTTTGCTTCTTGATTATTAATAATTCATTATAATTATTGATTGCCGAGCGATTGTATTCATGGACGGTCACTAATTAATTATATCTCTCGATTATCAATACTTAATTGTATTTATTGATAATAATAGATTATATTGGTTGATTATTGATAATTTGTTTGTTTATTGATTATTAATAATTCATTATAATTATTCATTGTTGATCGATTGTAGTGATGGGCGGTCACTACTTAATTATATCTATCGGTTATTAATAATGAACTGTATTTATTGATCATAATAATCGATTATATTTGCCGATTATTGATAATTTGTGATTGCCTTTCCCTGAGGGTTTTTCCGGGACGGCGGGTGCACGAACGACTCCGTGTTTGGGGAGAGATGGGGGGGGTCTTACTGTGCTGCCCCGGTGGGGCTCGAACTCCTGACTCCGTTAAAAAAAAAAAAAATTTTTATGATTTTTTTTTTTTTTTGGTTTGTTTTTCTGTCTTTTACAAAAATGTCTCTTCTTCACCCCCCGCCCCGCCCCCGCCGGCCTCTCACCAATCCTCCCCGAACGAGTTCGTATTTTTATTATTATGTTTTTTTCCCCCCTGGAGGCCGAGCCTGGCGCGTCCGCCATCTGTCGGCCTGGCCCCAAAAGATGAGGAAAAAAGAAAGAAAAAAAAAAAACACCAAAAAAAAAAAAACAAAAAACGAGGCCCATTCAATTGCTAATGTCGGATAAAAAAAAAAAATGGACGAAACGGGCTGAATTAAAAAAAAAAGAGAGAAGGAGGAAAAAAAAAAAAACAACGAACTCCAGGCCGGGATGGGCGGCATTTTCCAAGAGAAAAATGCATTTTAATTATTTTTCTGGGTTTTTTGGAGGCCCGGATGGGGGGGGGTCTTACTCATCGAGTTTTCATTATTTGTTATATATTATTATTATTATTATTTGAGTCAGGATCTCACTGTGTGGGCCCGGCTGTATTGTTATTATTATTATTACTACTTGAGTCGGGATCTCATTGTGTGGGCCCGGTGGGAAATAGGAGTCTAGACTCGGGGGTCCCGCGGGGAAATTCACTGCTACAGAGGGTCTGGGGGAGGGTCTGGGCCTGAGATCAGGGTCTGGGTCAGGGTTCTGGGTCTGGGTCAGGGTCACGGTCTGGGTCTGGGATCTGGGTCTGGGCTTGGGGTGTGGGTCTGGGTCTGGGGTCTGAGTCTCGGCCTGGGTCTGGGTCTGGGCCTGGGTCTGGGTCTGGTCTGGGCCTGGGTCTCGTCTGGGTCTGGTCTGGGACTGGGCCTGGGTCTGGGTCTGGTCTGGGTCTGGTCTGGGTCTGGTCTGGGTCTGGGTCTGGGTCTGGGTCTGGGTCTGGTCTGGGTCTGGGTCTGGTCTGGGTCTGGTCTGGGTCTGGGCCTGGTCTGGGTCTGGGCCTGGTCTGGGTCTGGGTCTGGGCCTGGTCTGGGTCTGGTCTGGGCCTGGGTCTGGTCTGGGTCTGGCTGAGTCTGGGTCTGGGTCTGGTCTGGGTCTGGTCTGGGTCTGGGTCTGGTCTGGGTCTGGTCTGAGTCTGGGTCTGGGCCTGGTCTGGGTCTGGGTCTGGTCTGGGTCTGGTCTGTGTCTGGGTCTGGTCTGGGTCTGGTCTGAGTCTGGGTCTGGGTCTGGTCTGGGTCTGGTCTGGGTCTGGGTCTGGTCTGGGTCTGGTCTGGGTCTGGTCTGAGTCTGGGTCTGGGTCTGGTCTGGGTCTGGGTCTGGTCTGGGTCTGGGTCTGGGTCTGGACCTGGGACTGGATTTGGGTCTGTGTCTGGGCCTGGGTCTGGCTTCCTGATCTGGGTCTGGGTCAGGGTCTGGTTCTGGGTCTGGTCTGGGTCTGGGTCTGGGTCTGGTCTGGGTCT
>NW_007232989.1:0-6128 GCF_000164805.1 Carlito syrichta | reverse complement strand
GATCATGTCATCTGCAAAGAGAGATAATTTGACTTCCTCTTTTCCTATTTGGATACCCCTGACTGCCTTCTCTTCTCTGATTGCTCTATCCAGGACTTCCAGTACTATATTGAACAGGAGGAGTGAGAGTGGGCATCCTTGTCTTGTTCCAGTTTTCAGGGGAAATGGTTCCAATTTTTGTCCATTTAGGAGTGTGCTGGCTGTGAGTTTCTAATAGATGGCTTTTACTACTTTGAGGTATGTTCCCTGTATGCCTAGATGTTTGAGGGCTTTTATTAAGAAGGGGTGCTGGATTTTATCAAAAGCTTATTCTGCATCTAATGATATAATCATTTGGTTTTGTTTGACATCTGTTGATGTATTTAATTACATTTATTGTTTTACGAATATTGAACCAGACTTGCATCCCAGGGATGAAGCCTACTTGGTCATAACGGATGATTTTTGAGATGTATTGTTGAATCCGGTTTGCTAGGATCTTGTTGAGAATTTTAGCATGTATGTTCATCAAAGATTTTGGCCTGTAATTCTCTTTTTTTGTTGGATCTTTACCTGGCTTGGGTATCAATGTGATGTTAGCTTTATAAAATGATTTGGGGAGGGTTCCATCTTTCTCAATCGCCTGAAATAGGTTCAGTAGGATTGGAATCAGTTCCTCCTTAAATGTCTTGTAGAATTCTGCTAGAAACCCATCTGGTCCGGGGCTTTTTTTGGTAGGGAGTTTTCTTATTACATAGTCAATTTCCTTGATTGTTATTGGTTTATTTAGGTCCTCAATTTCTTCTTGTTTCCACCTAGATAGGTAGTGTGATGACAGAAAGTCCTCCATTTCCTTGAGGTTTTCAAGTTTGTTTCCATACAAGTGTACATAGTAGTCTCTGATGATCTTTCACATTTCTTCAGGGTCAGATGTGACTTCATCTTTTGTGTTTCTGATTGTGCTTATTTGGGTTTTTTCTTTCTTTTTCTTGGTCAGTCTAGCTAGGGGACCATCGATCTTGTTTATCCTTTCGAAGAACCAGCTTTTTGTTTCATTGTTTTTTTGTATTGTCTTTTTGTCTTCTTTCCTGGATTTGGGCTTTTATTTTGGTGATCTGGATTCTTCTGCTGAAATTAGGGTTTTTGTGGTCTTGCTTTGCCAGCTTCCTTAGGTGGCTTGTTAGGCTGTTAATTTGGGCTCCTTCCATTTTCTTCATGTGTGTTTGTAGGGATATAAATTTCCCTCTTACTACAGCTTTTAAGGCATTTCAGAAATTTTGTTAATATGTTTCTTCATTTTCATTTGTTTCCAGGTATCTTTTGATCTCTGTTTTGATTTCATCATTGACCCAGGAGTTGTTTAGCATCATGCTGTTTAGTGACCATATCTTTGTGGGTTTTGGGGGGACCTTGTTGGTGTTAATGTTTTATTCCACTGTGGTCCGAGAAGGTGCATGGTAGAATTTCGGTCCTTTTGAATTTGCTTATGCTTGATTTATGGCCAATTATGTGGTTGATCTTGGAATACGTTCCAGGCAGTGATGAGTAGAATGTGTATTCTCTGGTCTTTGGATTGAGTGTTCTGTAGGTATCAATTAAGTCCATTTGGTCCAAAGTCACATTGAGGTTCCGGATCTCCTTGCTGATTTTTTGTTCCGATGATCTGTCTAGGGTTGTGAGTGGGGTATTAAAGTCCCCAGTTATGATGGTGTTAGAACCAGTATCTTTCTTTAGTTTTCCTAGGAGTTGCTTTATAAAAGTTGGTGCACCTATGTTAGGTGCATATATGTTTAGGATAGATATTTCTTGTTGATGGAGTGAACTTTTTATCATTATGTAGTGGTCTTCTGTATCTTTTTAAATTTTTGATAGCTTAAAGGTGCTTTCTCTGAAATTAGGATCGTGACTCCTCCTTTCTTTTGTGTTCCATTCGCTTGAAAATTTGTTTCCCATCCTCTTACTTTGAGTCTGTGCATGTCCTTTCTAATGAGATGGATCGCTTCAAGGTAGTATATTGTTGCCTGGTGATATTTTATCCATTTTGCCATTCTATGTCTTTTCAGTGGTGCATTTAGTTCATTCACATTCAGGCTAATTATTGAAATGTGAGAGTTTGTCCCTATCATAGAATTCTTATAGAGTTGTTCTCTCACTTGGTTTATTGTCCTGCTTTTGTTTTTGGGGTTTGTTCATGTGTATTTTATTCTTTTTCCTGTACTCTTGTGAAGAACGTTGTTCTTTTTTCCCCCTTTTCTTCTGTGTTTAGTACTTTCTTTAGTGTTTTATGTAGAGGTGGTTTGGTGGCTGTGTAAGTTCTTAGGGATTGGATATCTGGGAAAGATTTTAATTCTCCCTCACTGATGAAGCTTAATCTGGCTGGGTAGGTTATTCTTGGTTGAAATTGTTTATCTTTTAGGACTTTGAAGATAGGGCTCCAAGCTTTCCTAGCCTGCAGGGTTTCTGTAGATAAATCTGCTGCTATTCTAATTGGTTTTCCCTGGTTGGTGATCTGGCCTTTTTCCCTTGCTGCCTTTAGGATTTTTTCTTTTATGCCTACTTTGTTTAGGTGAATTATTATGTGTCTAGGAGTTGGTTTCCTCATTTGTTGTCTTGCAGGGTTTCTCTGAATCTCTTGTGTTTTTGCATCATTGATTAGATAAGGGAAGTTTTCTTGAATGATCTCATGGAAGATTTGTTCCAGTATGGTCTCTGTTTCTCTTTTTGCCTCAGGAAGGCCAATTACTTTTAGGTTCTGTCTCTTGAAGTAATCACTCATCTCTTGAAGGTTTTTTTCTGTCTTTTTGAGCTTGCTTTCTGTGTTTTTGAGAGTTTGGGTTAGTTCTATATTTTCATCCTCAAGCTCTGAGATTCTTTCTTCTGCTTGGGTAATTCTGCTTTCCCTGCTTATCAGTTTGCTATTTATTTCATTCACAGTATTCTTTATTACTCTTATCTCAGATATCAGCTCATTTCTAGTTTCTTCTTGAGTCTCCTCAATTCTTTTATTCTCTCCATTAATGTCTCGATATCTAGGTTTGTAGTTTGGACTAGTCATTCTAGGGGCTAATCATTGTTTGCATTCTGAAGTCAGTTTTCTCAGTGTCTGCCCTCCCAGGCATCTGGGAGAGACCCATATTCTTCTTTTGGTTTTTCTTCATTTGTGTAGACTTTTCTCTCGTCCCTTAGTGGCTAAAGTCCCTTGAGCTCTAATCTCCAGCCTCTCCCCTCTGTTTTTGGTGCATGTAGCTAACCTTCTGCCTGGGAGATCTGTGACTCTTGTCTCTGTTCAGCATAGGGCAGGAGCTTTGTCTCCTGTTTAATGACGTCACTGTGGGAACCGAGGTGGAGGCTCTTATAGTTGGGCAGGGCGATGCAAATCTGCCTTGAAAATGGCGGAGGTGGTAGTTTTACTTTCACTTTTAGGGATGCTCCTGTGGGTCTCTAGGTGGGACCAGCTGTACAGTTGGGTGCTGGATCTGGGGGCCACCAGCAGGCTGGGGTGGAGGAGAGGGTCGGGGGTTCCCTCCTCTGGAGCTGGAATCCTCCAATCAGCACCTTACACAAGCTTGTGGTTCTGCTCCCTTACACAAGCTTGCAGTCGTCCGCTGAGTGCCTCAGCCAGGGTGGGCCCGGGGCTCCAGATCTCCAAAGCTCCAGAGGGCAGGTGGTGGCTCTGGGTCCCTCACAGCGCACTTCAGCCAGAAATGGGACCAGTATCTCTGAGGGGCAGGTGCTCAGAGCCTGGTGCTGGTCATGATGATGTAGTCAGGGAGGGAGCTAGGATCTGGGATTCGGGATTCCCCAGCCGGCCGGAGTCACATATAGTGGATCAGCCGCAGCTGGGTCGCAATATCTGGCCCTGTGTGGGACCAAAGGTCCCCGGGCCTTGTACCAGTGTGGCTGGCGGTGGGCAGTGGGCTGCTGGAAGAAAAGTAAGAGTCTTTTTGGGAACTCACGTTTGGAGAGTCTCACGGATCCACCTATGCCGTCGCCATCTTCGGGAGTCTCTCCAGATTTGTATTTTAATTCATATTTTCTTTCAGAGTAGCAAGCTACATTTTATCTCTAACCTATGTTTCAATATTCTAAGCTTTGTAAAGAACACTATACTTTCAACGAAGAATAGCGTGCATGTTTGTACTTTATTTTAAAATTTTTATTTTTGTTTGAGAAAGCAGGATTTATTGAGAGGACAGAAAAGCTCCCAGAGTGGGAGGGGACCTGAGGGGGCTGCCCTATTTTAAAGTTTTGACTGAAGATACAACCCTTCCAAGACAATGACCACTGTAAATACTCATCTAATATAGAATTTTACAAGTAGAGCCTTTTCCACTCTCAACACTGCTCTTTATGGGTCCACTGGTAGAGTTTACAGGCATTTGTAGCTACTGACATGCAGTGTGTAGAGGCAAAGGATGCAACCAAATGTACCAAAAGCACAAAAAACTACACGCCCATGAATTTTCTGTACCCAAATGGTGGTCATAACATAATAGATAAATTCAGTCCTACAAATAGTCTATGTACCTTGCTGAATGCAATGTATGTCAAATTTATACTTTGCTTTTTTAGATACTTGTTATGAAAACAGAATTAGTAGATTCATAAACATATTCATAGTCATAACACTAAACATTAGTAAAATTAGGAATGATATGACATTTGTTAAATTTGACATTCAAGTACAAAGGTTATCACTGCATTCATATTTGTTGGATTCTGGAGTTCTTTACTATGTATTAGTATTACTCTCAAGGACTCATTCTTCCTCTCATCCATTTGATTCCATCATCTAAAACGTAATTCTACTTTCCAAAGTAGATATCTTGAATTCTGCATGTCTCATTTTTATATTGACACAGTCCCTAATAGTATATTCTGTTTACAAAGGTATATTCTCAGAGTTCTACACAACCCTGTACTCTGACATACATCTCTACTACAGCAATGGTATTTTCATTACCTTCTGAAAGGAAGAAAAATTTAAAGTATTTGTTGAACAGCAGAACGGTGAGACTACCATTTCCCTAAAATCTCAGTTCATTTCTTCCAGCAAATTTGTATTTTAGGCTTTATTAGTTTAAAATGTTTGCAATTGTAATGTTTGTTATAGTTGATAGGTGTTGATCATATTCTTGTTTTTGAAAATGCATCTTATATTTAATATATGTTATTGTAGGAGCTGCACAGAGTAAAAATACTGAGGAAAAAAAGAGAGCCCATTATCCTACTGGAGAAAAAGATTTACTTCATGAGTCTTCTGGCATTCTATACCTCCTTGAGACAGTGAATCTGCAAACACACCCTATAATTACTCCACAAACAGTTTTGGGAAAGCCAACATACACAGATCCATCATAACCAAGTTCTCATGCAAAGACTTCATCACTGAAAACATCCAGAACCAATCCTAGATGAACATAAACTATACACATAAAAGTTACATCACTAAGGGAAAGAAAACCAACAATTTAATAGAAACAAATTGACACTCATAAGTAGAAATAATCTGCTCCAGTGGGGAGAAACAAGACAAATAATACCAGCAATATGAAAAAGCTGAGGTTTTTAGTCTCCATCAAAAAACCACGCTTACTCTTGAGCAATAACTTTATTTATTTTTTTTCAATTTTTAATTTTTTATTGTAAAGATGTGGGGTACAATTCAGGGTTAGATATACAGATGTTCATTATGCAGGTACCCTTGTGAATGAAGTGGGCCCCTCCTTCCCCAGGTAGACTCCCACTACTGACAATCTTGCTTTTCCGCTCTCCTCCCGGCATTTTCCCACTACTGCCAATACTTTTCTAATAGTATTATGACTATTTTTCAAGGTCCGCTTATGAGTGAGAAAATGTGAAACTCAGTTCTTTGTTTCTTTGAAAGATTACTCAGTTTTTTTTTTATAATCAACATTTTTTATTATGGCTTTGTGGGGTACAGTTAAGGATTAGGTGTACAATTACATTTCATTCAGGGAACCTGTTGATTAGAGGTGTTTCCTCATCCCCAGACAGATATTTGCTACTGTTAATCCCATCCCCCTCTCCCACCATAGTTTCCCAGTACTGTCAGTCATTTTCTTATAGTATTACATTGGACGTTCAAGGTCCATTATATGAGTGAGAACATGTGATACTCGGATCTT
>NW_007232988.1:76411-96932 GCF_000164805.1 Carlito syrichta | reverse complement strand
CATGTGTATTTTATTCTTTTTCCTGTACTCTTGTGAAGAACGTTGTTCTTTTTTCCTTTTCTTCTGTGTTTAGTACTTTCTTGCGTGTTTCTTGTAGAGGTGGTTTGGTGGCAGCGTGAGTTCTTAGGGATTGGATATCTGGGAAAGATTTTAATTCTCCCTCGCTGATGAAGCTTAGCTTGGCCGGGTAGGTTATTCTTGGTTGAAATTGTTTATCTTTTAGGACTTTGAAGGTAGGGCTCCAAGCTCTCCTAGCCTGCAGGGTTTCTGTAGATAAATCTGCTGCTATTCTGATTGGTCTTCCATGGTAGGTGATCTGGCCTTTTTCTCTTGCTGCCTTTAGGATTTTTTCTTTTATGCCGACTTTGTTTAGGTGAATTATTATGTGTCTAGGAGTTGGTCTTCTCATTTGTTGTCTTGCAGGGGTTCTCTGAATCTCTTGTGTTTAAATTTTTGCATCACTGATTAGATAAGGGAAGTTTTCTTGAATGATCTCATGGAAAGTTTGTTCCAGTGTGGTCTCTGTCTCTCTTTCTGCCTCAGGAAGGCCAATTACTCTTAGGCTTGGTCTCTTGAAGTAATCGCTCATCTCTTGAAGGTTTTGTCCTGTCTTTTTGAACTTATTTTCTGTGTTTTTAAGAGTTTGGGTTAGTTCTATATTTTGGTCCTCAAACTCTGAGATTCTTTCTTCTGCTTGGGTAATTCTGCTTTCTATGCTTATCAGTTTTTATTTCTTTCATTCACAGTATTCTTTATTATTGTTATCTCAGATATCAGCTCCTTCCTAGTTTCTTCTTGTGTCTCCTCAATTCTTTTTAATCTCTCCATTAATGTCTTGATATCTAGGTTTATAGTTTGTGACCCTTCATTCTGGGGGCTCTTCATTGTTTGCATTCTGAAGTCAGTTTTCTCAGTGTCTGCCCTCCCAGGGGTCTGGGAAAGACCCATACTCTTCTTTTGGTTTTTCTTCATTTGTATAGATTTTTCTCTCTCTCCTCCTTTCCCTCCCCTTCTTTAATTGTGTTTTTGAGGGAAGGTGGGGTTGCTTTTGTTTCACTTCTGCAATATCCTGTACTTCCTTATGAGGGTCTTCTGGCTTTGTTCACTTTTGAGGTTGGAGTGTGGGCTGCGGGATGTAGTTTTTGCAGTTTTAAAGTTTAATTGAGGGGAAACCTGTGGTTCAGAAGGTATGTGCTGATTCTAGCATCCACCAACAGGTGTATGAGCACACTGGAACTGATTTCCTTCTGCCTTACAATCTGTCTGTGCAGCAGTATGTAGGCTTGGTCCCTAGATTAAAAGGGGGTATAAAAGAGGAAAATAATGGAGGAAGGGCGGGTCAATAGGAAGTTAGAAAGAGAGAAGAGCGAGAGGGAAAACAGACATACATACCAACTATCAGGTGAGAAAGGGACCCAAGGTTGGAGAGAAGTGAAAAAATACACGTAAGAAAGATTCTCTAAAGAATACTGGTAGCTACACAGAGACAGACCAATAAAATCATGAAACAGTGTAAGTCAGAAAGCAAACAACAAAAGTGATCAAAACAAACAGTCAAAATGATAAAATCAAAAGTCAAAATAAGAGATCAGACTAAAGTCACTTCAGCTCTGATCTCTGGCCTCTCCCCTTTGTTTTTTGTTGCAGGCAGCTAGACTTACTCACAGTTTGGGTTTGTTTTTTTTTTTTAGCCTGCTACCTGGGAGTTGCTTTTGTCTGATTCAGCATAGGAGTGGGGCTTTGTCTCCTGTTTAGCAACGTTACCTTAGGAACCAAGGTGGGAGTTGTTGATAGGTGGGTGGGGCAATGGAAATCTCTGCCTGGAGAATGGCCAAGGTGGCAGTTTCACTTTCACATATCCATTTCTCTCCGCTTTTCTGGGTCCCCAGGCTTGGGGTTACACACTGAGTGCCTCAGCCAGGATGGGCCCAGAGCTCCAGAGCTCCAAAGTTCCAAAGGGCAGGCAGTGAGCAGCGAGAGTGGCCCTGGGCCCCCCACAGGGTACTTCAGCCAGGAATGGGACCAGTGTCTCTGAGGGGTGGGCGCCCAGAGCCTCCCTGAGTGACTGGTGGCTTGGTGCTGGGTGCTGGGTGAGAGATGATGTAGCCAGGGAAGGAGCAGAGACCTGAGACTCCCACGCAAGCAGGAGTCACATATGGTGGAACAGCAGCAGCTGGGGGCTGCAATATCCGGCCCTGTGTGGGCTGAAAATCCCTGGGCCTCGGACCAGTGTGGCTGGTGGAGGGACGGAACCATGTGAGGAGCCTCTCTCTTGTAGACAGTCCCTTATTCAGGGATGGTTTTGTCCTCCTGCCACCCACATCTCAGGCAAGAGCAGCCTCCATGTTCCAGCAGCCTGTCCCATGATGGACGGTGAGCCCAGGGCCGGCGGAGGAAGACCGGGCGGGCCAGGCAGGGTGGGGACAAGGCGAGCGAGGTGGCAGCGGCAGAGTCTGAGACCACCAAGGTGGTGGCTACTGTGGCTGAGGCGGTTGAGGTGGCTGAGGTCTTTTTTACACTTTTTAAAGGCTCCACTGATGATCTCAACTCCAATGTCTTTAGAAGTTGTTTTTAATAACCTAGGACTCTCTAATGAAAAAACATTCTTTGGCTTAAGTTTTATACATTAGTTGTAGTACTATCATATCTTGTTTGGCAAGTAGTATTTTCTTGAAAATACCAAATAACTCAGACATAAAAAAATCTAAATACAGATTTTTGCTTTTTCAGGAAATTAGATTTTTCTGGGATCAACCCAGGACTCCTGGTTTAACTTAAAACCTATTACTGAAATTCCTAGTTTCTGTTTCAGTTTTATCATTATGGTGAACAAGCTATAAGTAATTTATTTATTAAATTGGTACTGTAAATGCCATTCTGCTTTTGCTTTGCATGTTCATTTATGAAAGATTTTTTTTTTCTGGTGGTAGCAGACCTTTATTTACATACAGTGCCTGGTGGGGGCCCAGGGGAGGCATGCATGGGGTTTTCCTTTTTACCTTGATCCTGCACCAAGAAGGAGAACAGGAAGAGCAAAATACATATATATATATTTTGAGTTGGAGTCTCACTCTGTCACCCAGGCTGGAGCACAGTGGCATGCTCCTAGCTACCCCACTGTTGACCCTCTGGGCTCCGGTGATCCTTCTGCCTCAGCCTTCCAAGTGGCCGTAACTACAGGTGTGTGCTACCATGCCCAGCTAAATTTTGATTTATTGTAGAGATGAAGTCTCATCAAGTTGCCCAGGCAGGTCTTGAACCTGCAGGCTCAGGCAGTCCATTGGCCTTGGTCTCCCAATGTGCTGGGATTACAGGCTGAGCCACCGAGCCTGGCTGAGTAAAAGATTTTTTTTTTTTTGAGTTGGAGTCTCACTCTGTCGCCCAGACTGGAGTGCAGTGGCTGCTCCCAGCCACCACAGCCTCGACCTGCTGGGCTCTGGTGATCCTTCCACCTCAGCCTTCCGAGTAGCTGGAATTGCAGGCACGTGCTACCATGCCCAACTGATTTTTTGATTTATTGTGGAGATGAGGTCTCGCTGCCCAGGCGGGTCTCGAACCCATGGGCTCAGGCAATCCAGTCACCTCAGCCTCCCAAAGGCGTGAGATTACAGGCTGAGCCACTGAGCCTGGCAAAAGATTTTTAATGTCAGAGATTTGATCTGTTTTAGGGAACTTTCATGCAATGCCTTCTGCGCCAGTACTTCTTTTTAAAACTCCTGCAAAAAATTTTTGGATACTTTTGTACTGATCTTTGACAGTTTTAGCTGCTGCCTTGATAAGTGATGACCAATTATATTTTAATTTTGACCCACTTCATAACCTTGATAGCAAACAGTAAAATAAATTTCCCCTTGATTATGGTCTATATTTTTATATGACACTTTTATAGCTAACTATTATTATATTAGATTTGTCTCAATTTTTATGAATTTTTTTCTGTATAAATAAGATACCCATTAAAAAGTTTTATATACTTAAAAATCAGTTCCTTGCACACATATAATTTTATGCAAATATCTAAGTATGGCATTTCATAGATTTTAAAAATGTTTGTATGGTTTTTCTTTCTTTTCTGCTTAGCCTTTGATTTTTCTGTCTTTCCTTTCCTGCACCCCTTACATTAGCTCTGCCTCTCACCTCCAGAATAGCCTGTATTAATAACTTGGTATGAATCATTCCAATGAATCTGATGAGTTAATTTGCAGTTTTCTGTGCACTTATAGAATGCACTGACATGTATGCATATACAAGATTGCCAAATACAGGGATCCCTCTGTCACTCACTCTCCCTGTAACCTCACCACAAATTAATTTTATATACAAATTTCTACTTGCAAATTGGAAAGGAAGAAGTCAGATTAGCTTTGCACACAGACAACATGATCTTATATTTAGAAAAATCTAAAACTCCACCAAAAAAATGGTTAGAACTGACAAGCAAATTTAGTAAAGTTGCGGGATAGTCAACATACAAAAATCAGTAGCATTTATATATACCTACAGTGAGCAACCTAAAAAAGAAATCAAGAAAGCAATCCCATTTACAATAGCTACAAATAATATAAAGTACCTAGGAATCAACTTAACCAAAAATGAGAAAGATCTATACAAGAAGAGCTATAAAACAATGATGAAATAAATTAAAAAGGACACAAAAATAGAACAATATTCCGTGCTTATGGATCGAAAGAATTGATATTTTTATAATGACCATACTACCCAAAGCATTTTGCAGATTCAATGCAATCCCTATCAAAATACTAATTATATTCTTCACAGAAATAAAAAAAAAATCCTAAGTTTATATGGAACAACAGAAGGCTCCCAAATGGCCAAAGCAATCTTGAGTAAAAAGACAAAAAGCTGGAGACGTGACACTACTTGACTTCAAAATATACTATAAAGCTATAGTAACCAGATCAGCATGACATAAAAACAGACACATAGACCAAAGGAACAGAATATACAAAAGTTAAATAAAAATGGATTAAAGATTTAAATCTAAGACCTGCGACTATGAAACTACTAGAAGAAAATTTTGGGAGAACACTTTAGGACATCGGTTTGGGCAAACATTTTTTGTGTAAAATCTCAAAGGCACAGATAACAAAAACAAAAGTAGAGAAATGGGATTACATCAGACCAAAAAACTTCTATCACAGCAAGAGAAACTATCAACAAAGTGAAGAGACAACCTATGGAATGGGAGAAGATATTTGCAAACTGTCTATCTGACAAAGAATAATCAGAATACGTATGGAACTCAAACAACTCAGTAACAAAAAAACCAAGCTAATCGAATTTAAAAATGGGCAAAGGATTCCAATAGACATTTATCAAAGATACACAAAGGGGATGTGAAAAAATGCTCAGCATCACTTATCATTAGGGAAATGCAAATAAAAGCCATAAGGAGCTATCATCTCAGCCCAGCTAGAATGGCCTTTATCTAAAAGACAGGCAATAACAAGGGTGAGTGAGGATGTGGAGAAAGGGGAACCTTCGTACACTGTTGTTGGGGATGTAAATTAGTACAGCGGGTAGGGAAGTTTCTTAAAAAACTAAAATAGGCCCGGCTCAGTGACTCAGCCTCTCATCCCAGCAGTTTGGGAGGCCGAGGCAAGTGGATTGCCTGAGCCTGCGGGTTTGAAACCAGTCTGGGCAACTTGGCAAGACCTCGTCTCTACAGTAAAATGGAAAAATTAGCTGGATATGGTAGCGCACACCTATAGTTTCGGCTACTTGGAAGGCCGAGGTGGAAGGCCACTGCACTCCAGCCTGGGTGACGGAGTGAGACTCCGACTCAAGAAAAAAAGAAAAAACCAATAAACGCCCCCAACCCCAAAAAACTAAAAAACAGAACTACTTTGTGATTTAGCAATTCCGCTACTGGATATATAGCCAAAAGAAATCAATATATTAGAGAAATACCTGTTCTCCTATGTTTTTTTGCAGCATTATGCAAAATAGGCAAAATATGGAGTCAACTTATGTGTCCAGCAATGGATGAATGGATAAAGTAAATGTGTTACATGTACACAATGGAAAGAGGACAGAAACCTGTCATTTGCAGCAACATGGATGAAACTGGAGGCCTTTATGTTAAGTGAAATAAACCAGGCGCAAAAAAGACCAACATCACATGTTCTCACTCATATTTAAGAACTAAAAAACTGGCTCTTACGAAGATAGAGCGTACAAATATATTGGTGACTCCCGAGGCTAGGAAAGGTGGGTGCAGGGAGAAACAAAGAGAGGCTGATCAATGAGGATGGTGTTCAATAAATCAATAGGTTTGCTTCAGTTAGCATTAATCAACTGTGCATTTCAAAATAGCTAGAAGAAAATAATTAAAATGTTCCTAGGATCAAGAAAATAATACATATTTAACACGATGGATATCTCCATTAACCTGATTTGATTGTACGAATGCGTCAGATTTCATATGTTCCACGAAAACAAGTACAGCAACTCTGTATCAAGCAATAAAAAATGAATTAATTATAAAAGAAGTTTCAGTGATCAGTACTTTATAAATCTATTGATAAACTATATGAATACATGAAATGATGGTGGGGAAGAGTGTCCATTTTACTCCTGTTTCTGTTGAGAGTCAGAAAGAAGTGGTGGGCTGATGAGGTGAGTCTGCCATTATTAATGTGAAGGTGAGAAGTCTTGGGGAAGGAAGGACTGAGAAGAAATCATATTGAGGGAAGAGAACAGGCAAGCAGGATTATGCAACCAACACAGCCTTCAGAGGGGGTGGAGCAGTGACATTACCCTCTGAGCACTGCAGTGACTGCTTGGATGATGAGGTCTCTGTTGATTTCTCCAGAACCTTCTATTGGATTCCTAATACGATCATGTATGCAGTTGGGAAAGGGTTAAACAGTGGAGACGATGACTGTTTTGTTGAAAGAGGCTCAGGACCATGACTTTTTTTTTTTGAGTTGGAGTCTCACTCTATCGCCCTGGCTGGAGTGCAGTGGCACACTCACGGCCACCCCAGCGTTGACCTGCTGAGCGTGGGTGATCTTGTCGCCTCAGCCTTCCAAGTTAGCCTGAACTACAGGCACGCACTACCACGCCCGGCTAATTTTTTTATTTATTATAGAGACGAGGTCTCTCCAAGTTGCCCGGGCTGGTCTCGAACCTGTGGACTCAGGCAATCCACTCACCTCAGCCTCCCAAAGTGTTGGGATGGCAGACTGAGCCACCAAGCCTGAGCCACCAAGCCTGGCCAGGACTATGATTTTATATATTTTCCTTATAATGGGACCCAGGATTCTGGCCCTTAGCTATGGAGCGTCTTGAAGTTTTGCACCCCTGACTCAGTGCACTAGTTTTAGTAAGACCAGCAGAGGTGATGGTGCCATGCACAAGTGGCAGTGATAGTAAGCTTCTCCGCTCTCACGTGGGTAGACTTAGTGGTGCCCAGTGGAGGGGACAGCAGGAACTTACCGAGGAGAAAGTTCCCCTGAAGTGTGAGTGGAGCCCCACGGCATTGTTGGTGCTTTTTGTGGACACCTGAGTTAATGGCCCCAGATGCAATTTCTTGGGCAGATGAGGCTGCAGGTATCTCTGAAGGAAGACAGGTCAGGAGGAAGAAGAAAGGAGCAGATGCCAAATGGTAGTCAGCAGGGCCTAAGTCCCTCCTCGTGTGAGACATCTCTGAAAGCAGTTTAAAGGACTGTGTCCTACAAGAGTACATGGAGACATGAACCAGTCATATGGCCTCCATGTAAAGTCTCCAGACTAGGGTGGCATGAGGAAAGAAAAAACAGAGAGAAAACCGTTGAACCTCACTAGTATTCAAATAAATTCAAATCTCAACAACCATGAAACAGATGTTTCAAGTTGGCAGACACCCATCAAAGATCATGTTCAGTGCTTCAAGGGCGGGGCATTCTTTAATGTTGCTGCTGGGTCTCTACATTGGCACAACTCTTCTGGATAGCAGTTTGTGAGTTCATAAATATATTCTCATGTAGTACTTGGAGTCTAAGAAATTAATCAGTGAAGTAACACAAAGATTTGTCTTTCCAGATATCCGTTCCGACATTATTTACCAGAACAAAATTTTAAAATGACCTGCGTGGACTATAAGAATATGTTTTCCCATTACATTTTTCCTCATCATTTCTGAATTTTCTTCAGTAAGCCTATATTTCTTTTATAGAGGGAATCATCGTCATCATCATCATTAGGCAGTTCAGGTGTTAATACAAAAGTGCAATCAAATTTGGGTCACTTCTGAATCACATGGCCATGGCCCGATGAGTAATGTAAGTCCACTGCCAAGGCAAGACAAAAACACCGCTCTCCAGGGCATTTGTGGTGTTTATTTAGAAGGACATGTCAGATGATAAATTTAATTTTGAGAAACATAGCAAAATTAGAGAAAATTTCCACCCATCCAATTTTCCTTTCACACATTTGTCCCGTTTTAACTGACTAGAACATTCAGATACAACCAAATAACATTGTTTAGTTTCTCAAGTAGATTCAGTGAATGTGTTTTGATCTCACATGAACTACCTACATTGAGTAAAAAAATGTTAGGTTCTTTTGAAAAAAGAAGTGAACTGAGGGAAGTGGACTCTAACTTGATATTTAAAAGAAACATTAAAGAAGAGAGGGACTTGCAAGAAATAGTTTACTATCTTTATTTTAATCTTATTTTATTTTTTATTTTTTTATCATAAAGATGTGGGGCACAATTCAGGGTGAGGTATACAAACATTGATTATGCAGGTACCCTTGTTGATGTATGCTCCTCCCTCCCCTAGCAGTTTCCCTCAACCGCTAATCTCACCCCCCCGACAGTTTCTCATTACTGCCAAACGCTTTCTTACTGTATTATAATTGGACTATCTTTACTTTTAATATTCAAAAGTAATGATAGATTCTGAGCCTAAAATGGCATATAATTATTTCTATTTTATATAAATGACACCTTAATAAACAGAGTGATGCTACTTCATGATGTTAGGATTATGAAGAAAGTATTTTCAAATCTGCCATCTTCTAGACAGAATCCATATCCACCTGGTTATAAAGATTTGTATATTTCATTCCTAAATGTTTCTCAGATCCTCTTTTCTCTTTCTATTTTGCCCAACAACACGTGTTCACTGGTTCCAACCACAGCCTTCTAAGTGGTCTCTGTGCAGCCACCAGGCGCCATCATCGATTCACTTTGATCACTGCATCCAGACTGATGCTTTGAACGAGCACGTCCCATCAGCTCAAGTTCCTGCTTGGAAATCTTCAATCACGCACCTTACTCTGAAGATAATGACAGCGCTAATTAACATGGCCACCCAGGGCCAGTCTTGCCCGCCCTCTGTCTTGTTCTCTTTCCCCTTCAGCCACAAGCTGTCCTCCTACCCACCAGCCTCCCTGCAATGAATGGACCTTGGCTCCCGCTGCTTCCTCAGTCTAGAACCTTCTTCATTCAGCTTTCAGATTTCATTCCCAGTGCTTCTCCACCTCCCCTGGCCTGTCAACCCTCCCCGTAAGCTCCCCTAGCCCATGTTGTTCTACATTATTGTATGCCTTAGAGCTGTGACTTTACTTTCATGTGTAATCAGTGTTTGTCTTTAGAGGCCATCATTTCCATGAGGGGAACAATTGTGCTGTTTGTGTTCATTACCATACTTACGTCGTATTGATCAAGGCCCCACCTCTGCAATCCACTAACTCTGTTACCATAGACAAATTATTTGATGCCAGAAGCAGGTGCCTACCCCTTTTTTTTTTTTCATTAATCATTATTTTTTATTATGGTTTTGTGGGGTACAGTTAAGGGTTAGGTGTACAATGAGCCTACCCCTCTTATTTTCTTTGGGTACCCTGCCTAATTTCCTGGACTTCCTTTTATTAGATGTGAGCACGTGACTGACTTTTGGCCAATGGAACATGTGTGGCAGTGATGTGACTTATCAACTCTAGGGCGGTAGGATTTGCCAATATTACAAGATGAAAATAGCCAGAATCTCTGCCCGACTGTGTGGAAAATTGCTCAACCAATATGCCTACATTGGACTGGGATATGAGATAGAAATACATTTTTATTGCGTTAAGCTGCAGGGATTTGGGAGTTTATCAGGCAGTAGAATTCCTTAGCCTAACCAAAACAGTTACCACAGAAGAGTTGGCATTTCCTTCAGAAAAGCGGGAACAAATAAGTTCATAGTATAAGACTTTGGTGGGGATGAAATGAAGGCACACAATGCTTTGCTTATGTAGTTATTCAATAGACATTATTATTATTATTGTCATTGTTGTTTTATGGCAACTTTTCTTTTGTCCTCTCAGGAAAAATACATTCCTCTGTCTCCTTTGTTATTGTTTACTTTCAGAGTGACGTTGTGGGTAGAATTGAAGTGTCTTCTCTTTGTTCATTAGGGAAGATATAATATTCATAACGTTTGAAAAAGAGTTGCAGTAAAGCTTCTGACTTCTTTATTAACAGAAACTGTGAAGGAGGTTTCAGTGCCAGTGATTTGATTTTTCAATGTCTTTCCATCCTGCAAAGCTGTTATTACTTTCTTTATATAATTTCTAAATGAGTTTTGGTATGGAATTAAGTGTTGCAAAAGGATGAGTTGATTCTTCTTGGAGAGAACTCAGTGGCTCCCTTTGGAGTGGTATTAATACCCAGAACAGCAACAGAGATGGGCACTTTTTATAACAGTGATGTTATTTAATTCAATAGTGATGACTTAAGGGGTTCCCTTGAGCTTTTCTCTTTCTCATTGGTCTATTAGATGAATGCTCCTGAAATGGTATTGGGTACACTGAACGTGAACTCCATGCCTATTTTGTCTTTCAAATAAACCCATACTGTTAGCATTTATTCAACATATATATATATTTTTTTTGGTCAGAGACTGATCAACAAACAAGAATGTGAACAGAAACCAAATACAGGAAATAAAACCTAACCTACTGAATTTCATTTGCAGTTTGTCCTTGCATTCTGCACCTTGGGGACACATCACCCCAAAACTCATCTGGAAAGTGGTTCACTGTTAGCAAGACCCTCTGTGGGGAAGGCAGACATGTTGATCTAGTGATGTTTACATGAGAATTACTTCTGGTTAGTGTAGTTGCTTTTGCTGATTTGTGACTTAAATAATTGTCTCAAATGTAGACAATCCTTATTAAAATATGTTGGTTGCAAGGCATTTAATTTAAGCTTTGAATTCAGGAAGCACGAAAACATGAGCTCCTGGGAGAGCTTTCATTTTTTTCCCCTCTTTTCATATGTTCAGGCTGCTGGGTTCTAATTAAGCTGCTTTTATTTTAAGAATTTGGCTAAGATGTCTTGTCTCTAGTTATCATTTTCAGACTGACTTGGAAATTTTGTAGTGATTTTAGACTTCCACATTGTTATGAGTCATATAATTGTATGAATAATGGTGACGATGATACTCATAACTAAAGTCTATTGACCACTTTCTATGAATCAAGCCCTGTCATTGCCACAAATAAGATAATTGACTGTACTATCTCTTTAAATATAACATGGCCTGCACAAATGTTATCTGTTTAGTCTGATTAAATTAAATTGAATGGAATATAACATTTATTGAAAATTTTGACCAGGCACGGTGACTCAGGCTTGCAATCCCAGTACTTTGGGAGGCCGAGGTGTGAGGATTGCTCGAGATCAGGAGTTTGAGACTAACCTGGGCAACATAGTTTGAGCTCATCTCTACAAAGAAATAAAACACTTAGCCGGGCATGGTGGCACGTGCCAATAGTCTCAGCTACTCGGGAAGCTGAGGTGGAAGGCTCGCCTGAGCCCAAGAGGTTGGGGCTGTGGTGAGTTGTGGTTGTGCCATTGCACTCCATCCTGGGCAACAGAGTGAGAGTCTGACTCAAAAGGGAAAAAAATAGAAAATCTCCTAACACTTAGCTGTACACGAATCCCCAAAAGGGAAATGGAAGATTATGATGTGCTTCCTGTCCATAGCTAATGAACATTTCTGACCTTAAACCTCCCCCCTCACCTTTTTTTGATCTAAATTTCAAATATAAAAGCAAGTTCAGAGTAGCAAAGTGACTGCCTCAGGACACATACCTATTTAACCCTGGAGATGGGAGACAAAATCATTTGGGTGCATATACTTTCAGACATTTCTCCTTGCACATATTTATTAAAAAATAGGGTTGTAGGGTGAGTTGTATTTTGTAATATCAGCCTATAATACGTTCCACACATCTTTTCATGACAGTAAACACGCTTCTAAGTTTTCAGTGTAGATTGTGATGTTAGTGACTGGGAAAGTAACTGGGAGTGACAGGACTGTGAATTCTTTCCAGTTATGAACCCTCAATTGAAAATAAAATTTCTAAAGCTGAAAGGCATGTGTCCTCAAGAAAACAAGCAGTCTACTCTCTCAGGATGAAGGTAGGTTGCTGTTATGTCTCTTTGGCTCTAGGGTTTCTGAACCTCTTTACTATGGTGCTTGAATCAGTGCAGTTTTTAAGGTTGAATCTGCCACTGACAGCAAGATCAGAAGACAGTGCTATCTTAGGACACAGAACTCACCTTCTCCTTGATGGTTCCTGGACCGTAATGTTAAGAAACATCTAAGAGAAACATGTTAAGAAACAGCTAAAAGAAAATCTGGAAAATTCTATTTTGGCTAAATAAAAAAGTGGGATCTGTGGGAAGATAAGCTGAATGAAAGAAACACAGCATCTTTGATTTCTTTCCACAGAGGTATTCATGAGTGATTGCAAAACTGCTTCAAAGACTACTCCTTGCCAAAAACAAACTAAACAGAATGACTTAAAAAAAAAAGATTGTATTTCCCAGTTTGGGTTATATTTTTTTAATTGTATTTTGAATTTTAGAAGATATTTAATTCAAAAGCTCCCAAAGTAGAGCAATAATTTTGAGAAAAATGAAATCATATGAATACACACACACACACACACACACACACACACACACACACACACACATACACACACACACACACACACACGCATATGATCTTTTTTTTGAGTCAGAGTTGCTCTCTGTTGCCCAGGCTGGATTGCAGTGGCACGCTCATGGCCACCCCAGTGTCGACCTGCTGGGCTCAGGCGATCCTTCCAGCTCAGTCTTCCAAGTAGCTGGAACAACAGGCATGCCATTTCACTCAGCTAATTTTTTGATTTATTGTAGAATCAAGATCTCGCCAAGTTACCCAGGTTGGTCTCGAACCCCTGACTCAGGCAATCTTGTCTCCGCCTCCCACAGTGCTAGGATTATAGGCGTGAGCCATCATACTTGGCTATACATATGCTTTTTATTTTTAGCTTTTAAAGGAAGAGGGTGAGTGGTGACTTTGATCTCCATCCTTCTAGAAGGTGACTTTTGGTATTAAACATGATCTTTTTTTTTAAACTAATTTTTTTGAAAGCAGGATTTATTAAGAAGACAGAAAAATTCCCACAGTGGGAGGGAACCCGAAGGGGTTGCCCTTAATTTTAATTTTTTATTTTAAATATGTGGGGTACAATTCAGGGTTAGGTATGCAAATGTTCATGATGCATGTACCCTTGCTGATGAGGTGTTCTTCCCCCTCGCCTGGCAGATTCCCACTACAGTCAATCCTTTATTAGAAATGACTTTTTTTTTAAAAGCAGGATTTATTGAGAGGACAGTAAAACTCCCACAGTGGGAGGGGACCTGAAGGGGCTGCTCTACCGCTTTTATTTTTAACCTTTAGACTGTGGGGTAGTTAAGATTCTTAGCACTTCCTTAGCTATTTTCTTGTCAGTTCAGTGTTAGCTCCTCTTTTTAAGCTTAAAACTAAACCAGAAAAAAAAGAATTATTCATTTCACAGTAAGTCATTCATGACTTTTAGCTTCATAAACCACATGTATTATTAATAATATTGTATATTTCTGGGAATAGATATTCACACACACACAAACTTTCAAGTAATTCATACACAAAAATTGAATTTAAAATACACAATTTGAAAAACTTTTTAAAAGTAAAATGTTCATGCTTTTGTTAAACCTTTCCAACATTGTTTGTTTGCAGGGTATCTTTTCAAAGAGACCAATAGTGTGAAGACCCCAAGACCTTTGAACACAGTGTCTGCTGGAGAAACTGTGCAATATGCCTGTGTGAATCACAGCACCCAAGGACTTTTGGGCAGAATAAATGCTTTAATGTTTGAAACAAACATTGCTAACAATGTACAAGAATTGCTCACAGCTGTAGTATTTAAATGTCAGTCTCTACACACTGCCTCCTACTATAAAAGGATTATTTACTTCTAATACAAACAATTCTCTAGCCTCTGACCTTGAGCAATGCAGGTTTACTCTGAGGAAAAAGTTTCTATTTTGTTCTGTTTCTAGTTACTGAAGTTAAGTTTGGGTTGTTGGAAGAGTTACTTTTAGTGAAATAGACTTCCTCTGGGAAGGAGTTTTTAGCCCACTAAGGAGAACAACAACCTCCACTGGAGAAGAGAACTCTGGGTGTTTAAAATCCATCATTTAGGCAGGGCTTGGAGGCTATGCATGTAATCCCAGCATTTTGGGAGGCCAAAACGAGGTGGGAGAATTGCTTGAGCCCAAGAATTTGAGACCAACCTGAGCATCATAGTGAGATCTTGTTGCTACAAAAAACCCCACAAAAACCCCAGCAGGGTGTGATGGTGCACACCTGTAGTCCCAGCTACATGGGAGGCTAAGGCTGGAGGATCACTTGAGCTCAAGAGTTTGAGACTGAGGTGAGCCACGAGTGGGTGACCAAACGAGTCCTTGACTCAAAAAACAAACAAACAAACAAATAAACCATTGTTTATAGATGGGTCTTCCTGAATTTCAGGAAATGTAGCAACCCGGCATTAAAGCAGTTTTGCATTGAAACCTTGATGGCACCCCCTGGATAGATGACTTGTGTGTACTCAGTACAAGAGTAAGGGTATTAGATATATTAGTAATAAGAGTATAGTATTAGATGCATTAAATTAGTATTAACCTTAGAGTCCATGCTAGTTAATTATAAGATATTAAGTTAGATAGTATTAAAGTATTAGATTAGTATTAGAATGAGATGTCTCAGTAGTACGAATATTAGTATTGGTTGGCACAAGATGGTTTTGAATGACTTCAGTGGCGGAGAGAGAAGAGTAACCCTGCAGTGGTTCTCAAAGGACACAAGACTTTCCACATGGAAGGCATTTGTATAGGTCCTGGGAGGAGTCTCAAGTTATTTAGTAACATGAGTTCCACAAAGTATTTGTTGCATGGGACCAGCTCGGCCTTTTATATGACAGTCCTACACTAGCAAGAATTGTGCCATCTAAAATGCCAAGAGCACGCTATTGAAAAGCCTTGAAAGATCTTAGACTCTGTTAGAACAAATCAAAATGGCATTTAAGAGGCTTTCCAGACAATGGAATATTACTCAGTGCTTTAAAAAAAAAAAAAAGGACTATCAGTCCATGGCAAGACCCAGACGGATCTTAAATGCATACTTTTTTAAGTGGAGGAAGCCAGTCTAGAAAGGCTACATACTGTATGATTTTAACTATATGCCATTCTGGAAAAGGCAAAAGTGTGGAGATAGTAAGGAGATCAGTGATTGTCAAAGCCCAGAGAATTTTTAACATGGTGCACCTATTCTGTATAATACTACAATGTAGACATATGTCATTATAGGTCTGTCAAAACCAGTAGGATGTACAATACCAAGAGTGGACCCTAATGTAGACTGTGGACTTTGAGTGGTCATGACGTGTCAATGAAGTTTCAGCCACTGTAACAAATGCGCTGTTTGGGTGTAGAATATTTATAGTTGGGAAGGTGGGGTGTATGTGGAGACAGGATATATGGGAAATCTCTGTACCTTCCACTCAGCTTTGCTGGGAATCTAAAACTGCTCTGAAAATTTGAGGCTTAATTCTCCCTGTTGAAAAGGAGATTCTTCGTCTTCCTTTGTCTTAAGCAATTACTTTAGGAAACTTGTAAAAGTGCTTTCTTCTCTTTTTTTTTTTTTGAGATGGAATCTCACTCTTTGTCACCCAGGCTGGAATGCAGTGGCATGCTCATGGCCACCGCAGTCTCGACCTACTGGGCTCAGGCGATTCTTCTGCCTCAGCCTTCCAAGTAGCTGGAACTACAGATGAATGCCATCATGCCTGGTTATTTTAAAAAAAATGTATTATAGAGGCAAGTTCTTGCCAAGTTGCTCAGGATAGTCTTGAACCCCTGGGCTCAGGCAATCCTCTTGCCTCAGCCTCCCAAAGTGCTGGGATGACAGGCTGAGCCACTGCGCCCACCCTTTCTCCTCTTTTTTGAAATGTTTATAAAACCTTTTTGGAAATAGAGAGAACTGTTGTCAGCTTTATGGCTTAGGAATGCCTTTCTCAAGTACCTGGCAGCCATCTCTTTGGACCCTGAGCAATGATTATAATACTATAAGACAGGGATTGGCAGTAGTGGCAAACTGCCAGGGTATGGGGGGGGGCAGCACACTTCATCAATAAGGGTACCTGATCTCAAACCACATGAAGTGGGGACCAAAGTGAGGCCCAAAATTTACCTGTGCAGTGACCATTTGTATACCTAATCCTGAATTGTACCCTGTATCTTTAAAAAGCAAAAAGATACAGAAGTCAAAAAAATATAAACAAGGAAGGTGGCATCCCTTTTTTCCAGTTTCTGTGAAAATGGAGGAACCTAACTTTTGGGGTGTCTTGTTTCAAGTTGCAAAACTACCTCCTTTCCTAAAAGGAGAGGTTTGTTTCTCTTCTGGATAAAGTCAGTTAGCTAACACTGGTGGTCACGCTAATTATACCAGGTAGTTAGGATGAACTATGTGGAACAAAAAGTGCTGTGGGTCCTCTTCCTTGATGACTGGTTCTTGTTTACCTTGGAACTATGTGTGTAAGCTTGGCTACATGAAAGGGCAAGGTTTCTTTCTGTCTTTGTAATATCTCAGTAGATTACCTGTGACGTGCACCACATGATGGTATAAAGTTCGTTCAATAATACAACTAGGCTGGGCGTAGATTTTGTTTTTAATTATGTTTCCCCAACTGTTGCTTTGGCAATGGGGAAACACCACAGTATCCTCTCGTTTTTGCTATGTGTCTAGAAGAGTCACATACAGAGATTGCTGAGGTTTATATTTCATTCATTCTTTCAACGACCTACTTTTATTTTCATTTTTTTAATTTTAAAGATGTGGTGTATAATTCAGGGTTAGGTATACAAATGTTCATTATGCAGGTATCCCTGTTGATGAGGTGTGCCTCTCCCTCCCCTGGCAGTTTCCCACTACTGCCAATCCCACCCCACCCCCAGCAGAATGACCTACTTTTAAAAAGCATCAATTCTAGGTTTAGGCATAAAAGGACTGAAGGCTGTGATTCATCTAATGTTTGAGTGTTTGGTCTTTTGCCTTTGGAGGATTTCTGCAGTCTTTTGCATTTACAAATCTTCAGAGCCCCAGATCCAATCACCAGGCAGATGATGGGAAGCATAGACTTCTGAGTGTAGACAAAATAATCAGAATGTATTTGCAGAAATTGAATATGGGATTCAGGCCTGAGACTCATAAAGGCAAGCTCTTTCTGTATTCATCCCTTCAAGTTCTGAAGCCTATGAGGTAGTAAGTTAAAACACAGAGCTGTCAAAAAAAAAAAAAGAAAAAAAAAAAAAAGAAAAAAAAAAAAAAGAAAAAAAAAAACCCACAGAGCTTAGTGACTTCCATCAGGGCCATCACCAATAATCTCATCACAGTGTCTTGGTCTAAATCTCTGGTTGTTGGTAGAGATTAGTAACTTTATTTATTTTCTATTTTTTTGAGTTGGAGTCTCACTCTGTTGCCCAGGCTGGAGTGCAGTGGCACACTCACAGCCACCCCAGCATTGACCCTCTGGGCTCTGGTGATCCTTCTGCCTCTGTTATAGCTGAACCCCGAGAAAGGAGAATCATCAGCACACCGGGTTTGAATTTCGAGTTTTTTAGTAGTGCACGGTTAAGAGTAGGCTTATGTCAAGAAAGCTTATATCCCCAACTAACCTAGCAAGAAGTTTATAAAGGTAAAAACTGTAAGTGGGTTACATAGTAGGGGGGTGAGAGAACAAGGAACTAAAAACAAAAGGAACAATTTTTTGGAGTTTAGTTAACAAGGCATACAATTACATGGAACTTGTGGTTAGGGAGTTTTTCAATGGTCAGCAAGAATGGTCAGCAAGAACAGTTTAGGGGGACAAGGCTGTGGGTCTGTGGTCATGGGAACATTACAACAATTGCATGTACACACTGGGGGGATCATTTTTAAGTCAGGCAGACAGTTAAAATGGAAGATTTCAACAAAATGGAGTTACTCATGTTAAGTAAACTATTGCAATTATTTTATATATTTGATTAGCTATTTCATTCCCCCTTTTTAGTTGTACATGAGTTAACTTATTGACTTATCAGTCATGGGTATGGAAATTATAGTAGGTTCTTACATGCATAAATTTTACAGAGTTGATTTATAGCAGATTGCATGTAATTTAAGTTAGAATGTATGCTTTGTGCAAGGTTAGTTAGCCTTAATTTTCTGTGGACCAGGGCAGCAGTGCTGAGTGCAGCTGTTTTAGCTGTGCTGAACCCGATTAAGGCAGACACTAGTGGGGGGGCACCTTGTTTTCGATGAGTTATCGGAAGACCAGGAGGATTGAATAAAAGGGTTTTTTTTAGGACTGCTATAAGCATATACCTGGGGAAGTACATGAACAATAATACATAAGATTGGCTTACTGTTTAACACTTTAGCAGTAATACAGGTTATAAGACCTATGTTTAGAGTTAAAGCAATTGGGATAACAAAGGCAAGGGCTAAGGAATGATTATAATGCATTTAGAGAATTGTTAGCCAGTAAATAAGTTTATTTTGGGCAGTTGAAGTCTTACGTTTTAGGTGTGTGTCAGTTGGTCAGCCTGTGGTGTGGTTGAAGCAGGTTGGCAGGCTTGGAGGATGATTTTGAGTCCCTGGGTCCTGAGACCTTTTGGTGGTCTTGGTCCTTGTTTGGCATTTACTTGCAGGGGCTGTGACAGTGAGGCTTTTTAAGTTTTGAATGTGGTAATACTGGTTTAGTACCTTGGTCAATTTAGTACCTTCCAGGTGTGTACTTTAAGGGTGGTTAGGAGGATGATTTTGGGGTTCTTGGTTATTTATTATTTTGAAGGGTCCTTGTGTGCTTCTGCTAAGGCAGCTTGTTCCTTTTCCTTTTGGGTGCAGACAGGTTGTTTTGGAAGCAAGGGAACTAGAAAAGTTTTAGTTAGCAGAATAGTGAGGGACTCGATTGGGAGTTTTTTTGCTTTATGTGCTGCCCGATCAGCTAGGTGATTTCCTGTTGCCTTTGGAGTATTTGATTTCTGGTGTCCCCTGCAATGTATGATGACTATTTTTTGGATGAGTTATATAGTTTCTAGAAGGGCTAAAGTTTTCATTTGACATCCAGTGGTCAGAGACTTCCCAAAGCAGTGTTTTTACAGTGTGGGGAACTGTGAAGGTTAAGTTTTAACCAAAAGTCAGCTTGTCTGCCTCCTTAACCAGTATAGCAGTAGCAGTGATGGCTTGAAGACAGGATGGCCAGCCAGAAGTCACTAGATTCAGCCATTTTGACAAGTAAGCCACAGGTCACCTTTAGGGTCCTAAGGTCTGGGTAAGAACCCTCTTCACAATTTCCTGCTGTTCATAAACAAACACATAAAAAGACTTGGTAACATCTGGGAAGGCTAAGGCTGGGGCTTGGGTAAGAACCGTTTTTAACTGCTGGAACACTTGTTCCTTAGTAGCTGTTCATTTCAGGGCTGATCCCCTGCAGTGGCTTTGTACGGAGGTTTAGCAATTTCAGCAAATTCTGGAATTCACAACCAGCAATACCCTGCTGCCCCTAGGAATTCCTATACCTGTTTTTTGGGGGTGTGTGTGGGAATTTGAAGAATGGCTTCTTTCTGGGTCAAGGTCAGGGCTCGCTTGTCCTTTTTTAGCTGGAATCCCAGGTAGGAAATTTTGGTTGAGCAGAGCTGTGCCTTTTTCACTGACACATGGTAGCCCAAGTCTTGGAGGAGCTGTAACAGAGCCTTAGTACCTTTTAAATAAGTGTTTAAGTTTGTAGCTGCAAGCAAGAGATTATTTACATACTGGAGTAAAGTACATTCAAGGTGCAAGGCATGGAATCCTGCTCAGTTCTGTTGTAAGACTTCCTGAAGAGAGTCAGGGAGTTCTTGAATCCCTGTGGCAACCCAGTCCGAGTTAGCTGGCAGGTGTCCTTTAAGTCAGGATCTGTTTATTTAAAAGCAAAAATAGGTTGGCACAACCAGAAGATGATGCTTTGCCAATCCTGGTGGGTTGGTCTTTGCCTAGACTGAAGGAAACTTCTGCTATAACTGTAAAAGCAAATCTGATGAGACTTTTTTTTTTTTTTTTGAGTTGGAGTCTCACTCTGTCACCCAGACTGGAGTGCAGTGGCCGCTCCCGGCCACAGCAGCCTC
>NW_007232988.1:57083-76391 GCF_000164805.1 Carlito syrichta | reverse complement strand
CATTATAGGCATGCGCTACCATGCCCGGCTGATTTTTTGATTTATTGTAGAGATGAGGTCTCGCCTGCCCAGGCGGGTCTTGAACCCGCGGGCTCAGGCAATCCACTCACCTCAGCCTCCCAAAGGCGCGGGATTACAGGCTGAGCCACCGAGCCCAGCTGATGATGAGACATTTTTAGTGGGAGAATTAAAAGAAGCTAAGAGGTATTTTTTAGAAAGTGGAACCGTTATTAGCATTTGATAATCAGTATAAGTAGGAATATACATTTTAGTTTTATTAGGTGAGAATATAATAGTTGTTTTTAGTTTCTGGAGCAAATTTTGGCTCATGAGATGGTATGGGTAGTCAGGGGCTATTAGAAACAAGTGGGTGACCCATTATTGACCTAAATTAACCATCTGGTTGGAGGTGAACTTGCAGTTTGTGATTGCACCCGTTGACCCTTGAACAGAAATTTGGTTTTTGGATATGGGTCTTAATGGTGATTTTAGGACCAACAGTTCTCCCCCAGTGTCCATTAAGAGTTGAACTGGGAGGCACCTGATAGCAGTGGTTACTATGGGCTTTTGGACACCTAAGAAAAAAGAGTCCTGGCCTTTTAAATTTGAGTCAGTTTCAGTTTTATAAGTAGAGGGCAGGGCCAGAACTGACTTTGGGTTTCCTGTCTTTGGGTGGTGAGGGCAATTTTTCACCTAGTGACCCAGCTTTTTACAATATGCACACTGATTCTTGGCTAGTTGGACCTGTCATTTTTTTTTTTCCTTTTTAGTTTCTTTCTTTGTTTTATGTACTTGGCAGCAAGCCAGGTTGGGAAGCCTGGATGACAGGAACTAATACTTTTGTTCTTTTGTTCATTTTCTTGTCTTCCTGTTTCTGCTTCTCAGTATTATGGTTATTAAGAACCATTTGAGCTACCTTGAGCAGCTGAGAAATGTTTATTCCTGCAAAACCTTTAAGTCTTTGTAATTTTTTCCGGTTGTTACGAGCCGTCTGAGCCACAGAAGCCAAATTAATAGCCTGAGCATTCTTGGGTGCTGAGGGGTTAAATGGGGTATAGGTACGGAATGTTTTCTGAAGATGTTCAAGAAACACCCCCAGTGGCTTCTCAGGACCCTGAATAATTTCAGTAGTTTTGGAAAGATTAATAGGTTTTTGGGCTGCTTTTTAAAAAACAGCTAATAGAGTCCAGTGATAAGTTTTTAATGTTCTAGACCCTGCCAAAGTGTTAGGGTCCCAATCCAGGAAGGTAAAATATCCTCTAACATTTCCTGACTTTTTTTTTCCAGCCGCTGAGGCCAGGACAGACTTTTTAGTCTCAGCTCTAATACGTTCTGATTTTTTAGAAGTAAATAGGTTTAAAAAGGAGCTGCTGGCTATTATCTCAGGGGGGATGATGAGTGCTCATGATTGATTTTACCAGGGAGGTTAAAACCTATGGTGGATTTTGGCAAGATTTCATTTTTTTAAGAAACAGGTAAAACAAGTTTTCCTTGAAAAGTTAGCCAGGGGTTTTTGTATATAGCACCCTGTTGTTTTTAAGTTAAAAACTCTGTTTTTATATAATGTGGTTTATGGGAAGAGCCATGAGTTTTAAGAGACCATATTTTTAAAAGGGGGGTTTTGGTCTAAATTTAACCATTGGTTGATATAGAGAAACTGATTAGGATAATCAGGGGTCCCTGTAATGACCTTTTAAACAGATTGAGTAGCACAAACATTTAAAGACCCTGTAGAGGGTTAGCCAATATTAAATGCAGTCCAATTTATTTTACAGAAGGTCTGGAGCCCACCTTTTGAAAGGTGGACACTGTAGTCCTCAGCAAATACAACAGATATATATTTTAATATGCAGTCCAGAGGACTGACAGGTTGTGAATTCTGTGAACCCACAACAAACAATGAGCAAACAACAAGCAAACAGTTAAAACACATAGTTAAAACACAATGACAAGCAGGGTGTGTCTGGAACAAGTCAGAAGAGTTACAGATCCCTAGCACAACCTCAGAGCAGAAAACCAGAGGACTCTATTAAGCCAATGTCTTTGCCTAATGAATAGTGTCCAAAGGGTGGCCTTGTCAGGCCGTGACTCCCTTAAACAGTATTGTGGCCACAAGCAGAACAGGACAGAACAGATTCTTACCAGTAAACAGAACAATTTTTTACCTCCTAGGAGAACGTAGACAGACTCAGGAATTTTTGCAATAAGTTGCCTGCGGTTGTTCCAACTCTCTCCGAGCCAGATGAGAGGTTATGGGGCCTGAGATGAAGGTACCTCCACTACAATCTCTCTACCCAGTCAGGGAAGGCTGGAACAAGGCGGCTGCTTGTGCTTGTGGATCTCACTGGGGCCTCCAAATGTTATAGCTGAACCATGAGAAAAGAGAATCGCCAGCACACCGGGTTCGAATTTTGAGTTCTTTAATGGCACATGGTTAAGAGTAGGCTCATGCCAAGAGAGCTCTCGACACCCCACTAAACTAGCAAGAAACTTATAAAGGTAAAAATTGTAAGTGGGATACATAATAGGGGGGTGAGGGAACAAGGAACTAAAAACAAAAGGAACAATCTTTTGGGTTTTAGTTAATAAGGCATACAATTATATGGAACTTGTGGTTAGGGAGTTTTTAAATGGTCAGCAAGAATGGTCAGCATGAACAGTTAGGGGAACAAGGCTGTGAGTCTGTAGTAATGGGAACGTTACAACAATTACACCTACACACTGGGAGGGAGTCATTTTAAAATCAGGCAGACAGCTAAAATGGAAGATTTCAACAAAATGGAGTTATTTATGTTAAGTAAGCTATTGAAATTATTTTACGTATTTTATCAGCTATTTCACCTCAACCTTCCAAGTAGTGGGAGCTACAGGCCTATACTACCACACCTGGCTAATTTTTTGATATGTTGTAGAGCCGAGATCTCACCAAGTTGCCCAGGCTGGTTGCGATCCCCTGGGCTCAGGCAATCCTCTCACCTCGGCCTCCCAAAGTGCTGCGATTACAGGCTGAGCCACTGAGCCTGGCCTAACATTGAAATATTTTAAATTAAATTTACAAATAGGACCAAACCACATTCATGGGCATCTTAAAAGCTATTGCAACAATGTGTTACTAGATCAAAGGATATATTTTTCCAACTTCATCTGAGTGAGATGGTGGCCCCTATGTTCTCATCTTCTCATGGCAGCTTCAGCCCAGAGGTGGAAGGACATCTCTACAGACTGAGTGCAGAATGTGGGGGAATGGATGGAGAGTCTTTCAAATAACGGCCTGCAAGTGTTCTGAGGACCTGATTCCTCATGTTCCTCCCAAGTGTCTTTGGCTTTGATGAAGGACACTAATTGCAGGTTAATGGTCAGTAGTGCATGGGTGGCATTTGGATACACAAGTATTCATGTGTGAGTTGAGTAGTGGGGTGAAGACACGGGGAGATGGAGAAACCAACCCTACCCCCAAAACGGAAGAGCTGCTAAACATGACCTAGCCTACCAGTTAGAGAAAGTTTCATAATTAACAGATCCCTCATGTTTTTTTGGCCAAACATGATGGCCCTTTTTGATCCCATGTTATCAGCACCCCTTAAGATGAGTTACTGACATTTGTTGACTCATGACCATCCTTTCTTCTTCTGAGTATCATGGTATTTTCCCCTCTCTTTACTGTGGGTGTCATGAGATCCATCTCTACAGTGAGAACCAACCACAAAGCAATTTTCTGAGGGGGTCTTGCCTTCTACTGATAGAGAAGAGGAAAACCTATCATTCTGCGGTTTTAAGGTACTGGATATTCCAGCTATCCAGTAATTGGTTGATGAGTGCCTTCTCCATTTCCTTCATGCAGTATCAGTCTTAATAAATGAGAATTGAGCTTATTTTAGATTCTGAGTCTGTGATATCTTTTCCATAGGAATAGAGAAGAACATGAACATTTTGTCTACTCATGGAGACTTCATGTAGCTAGAATAATGAAAGTTTTATATATATACATATATATTATATTTTAAAGACGTGGGATGCAATTCAGGATTAGGTATACATGTGGACATTGTACAGGTAAAGTTTGGGTTTCCCTTTGGTCCCCACTTTGCCTGGTTTGAGATCAGGTACCTTTATTGATGTTATGTGCTATCCCCATCCCCTCCTGCAGTATCCTGCTACTGCCAATTCCTTTCTTATAGTATTAAATGTTCAGGGTCCACTTATGAGTGAGAACATGTGGTACTCTGTTCTTTGTTTCTGTGATAGATCACTGAGTATGATAGACTCTAAATCCATCCAAGTTGCTGCAAAGTTCATATGTTTGTCCTTCTTTCTGACTGTGTAATACTCCATCATGTATATGGATCACATTTTAAAAATCCAGTCCAGTTTTGATGGGCAGCATAGTTGGTTCCATGTTTTTGCTATTGTGACTAGTGCTGCAATAAACATACATGTGCAGGTATCTTTTTTGTAGAATGATTTGAGTTCCTCCGGGTATATTCCCAGAAGGGGGATTGCTAGGTCTTACGGAAGGTCAAAAACATGGAATGCTTCATGAATTTGCATGTCATTCTTGCACAGGGGTCAAGCTAATTTTCTCTGTATAGTTCCAATATTTGTGCTGCCAAAGCAAGCAAAGAATAATAAACGTTTTTTTCAAAAAATGTTTTTGTCAGGATCTCATTCTGTTGTCCAGGCTGGAAGTGCAGTGGCATGATCACAGCTCACCACAGCCTTGAACTCCTGGACTCAGGCGATCCTCCCACCACAGCCTCCCAAGTAGCTGGGCTACAGGCATACACTGCCACGCTTGGCTAATTTTTTGTAGAGATAAGATCTCACTATGTTGTCTAAGCTGGTCTTGAACTTCTGGGTTCAAGCAATTCTCCTGCCTTGGCCTCCCAAAGTGCTGAGATTATAGCGCTTGGCTAATTTTTTGTAGAGATAAGATCTCACTATGTTGTCTAAGCTGGTCTTGAACTTCTGGGTTCAAGCAATTCTCCTGCCTTGGCCTCCCAAAGTGCTGAGATTATAGGCATGAGCTGCCTGCCTGGCCAAGAACCATTATACTAATTTCAAAAAACATGTATATTTTTATTTTCATTGTAAATATTTCTAGATCGCACTGTTTTCTTTGGACAAAGAAGGTTTTCTGATTTTGCTGTTATACATCTCTCACCATTTAGTGTACAACATGTTGTGACCTTTTCTTGTGAAATTATTTCCTTTCTGATTTATTATTGACTCTGTTTCTAGGTTACTGTTTTCCTAAATACTAACCAAACATAAAATCTGCTGTCAGATGCATTTCTGCCCTGCCTCTTTGAATGAATGAAATTCATCTTTTTCTCTTTTTTTGAGTTGGTGTCACTCTGTTGCCTAGGTTGGAGAGCAGTGGCACGATCACAGCTACCATAGCCTTGACCTGCTGGGCTCAGGCAATCCTTCCGTTTCAGCCTTCCAAGTAGCTGGAACTACAGATGCATGCCACCACGCATGGTTAGTTTTTTTTTTTTTTTTGATTTATTGTAGAGATGAGGTCTCACCAAGTTGCCCAGGTTGGTCTTGAACCCCGGTCTCAAAATCCTCTTGCCTCTGCCTCCCAAAGTGCTGGGATTAGAGGCGTGAGTCACCACACTTGGCCTGAATTACTGAAATTTAAATAAAGCTCAGCCTGTTAAAACCTATGTGCGTGTGTGTGTGTGATTCCTAACTTAATACATATTCACATATCCTTGAAATTTGAATATAGCAATCACTAAATTATAGCTGGTCAAAGTATAGTATAATTCAAACCACTATTTGACAACTTCTCAAAACAAATGGAGAATAGTTCATTGTAAATGGTGATTAAACAAGCAACTGAAACCCATGACTTAATAAATGTTTTGAAGTTTAATTTAAAGTTTCCGTATGCTCTGTAGTCATTAGCAAATTCTCCTGTCAGTTACCCTGGCATTTTTATTTTTATACTGGCAAACTGGGATTCAAAAGAATAAATTTCTTCTAGGCTCATCCAGTTAGTAGAAAAGCTGAAAAGAAATCCCTGAATCTTTTGATTTCTAATTTGTTTCACAACTTGTTTTTCAGGTATTTTTTTTCCCAGTCAACTCAAACAAATATTCATTGAACATCTATGTTGAGGCCTTATAAGAAGTAGTGAAGTATAACATTCTTTTTTTTAGATTAGAAAATATAGTTTATTTTAAAAGTAAATTAGAAAGAGAGGGAAAGAAAAGATTCACCTCCCCAAGGTGGGGAGGGGCCAAAGCCAGGAAACATGGCAACAGCCATAGCTCAAAGAGCACATGGCCACACAAGAGTCTAGCAAGGCAATGGCCTACGTTCTTTTTTAAAAAATCATAACTAGTGGCAATTTGGAGGGTGGACAGGAATTGAGAGAAGTTGATGAGGGGAAGACCAGACAAGAGGTCATTACATGACCCCTGCATTTTGAAGGCTTGAAATAAGGCCATGGCAGTAAGGACGGAGTTAGAGACCAGATACGCAAACTAATCTTAATCCACTTACTTTTAAAGTAATAATTGATAGGCAAGGGTTTGCTACTGCTATTTTGTTAATTGTTTGTTGACTGTTTTGTAATTTGTTCTTTTCTTTCTCTCTTTGGTCCTTTTTTTGTGATTTGAAGATTTCTTAGTGGCAAGTTTTGATTTCATTTTTGTAATTTTATCTATTACTCTAACTTTTTTCCTTGTGGCTACTATGATCTTGCATAAGACATTATAATTTTAATAGCCTATTTTAAGATGATAACAACTGTGATCACATAAAGAACTCTACATTTTAACTTCTCTCCCCTTCACATTTTATGCAATTGGTATCACAATTTATATCATTAAGTTGTATATCCATTAACATTATTGTAGCTATAGTTATTTTAATGCCTTTGTCTTTTAACTTTTATGACAGTTAAAAGTGACTTCTGCAGCACCATCAGAGTAGTAGAGTATTCTGAATTTGACTATATTCTTACCTTTACAGTGAGTTTTATACTTTCATGTTGTTAATGTTATTGTGTCAGCTAAAAAAAAATTTTTCTTTTGCATTTCTTGTGAGGCAGTTCTAGGGATTATGAACTTCCACAACTTTTATTTATTTGGGAAAGCCTTTATCTTGCTTTATTTCTGAAGAATAGCTTTGTTGGGTATATATTCTTGGTTGGCATTTTTTTTCCATTAACACTTTGAATATATTGTCTCACTCTTTCTGGCGTGCAAGGTTTCTGCTGAGAAATACAATGATAGCCCTTTGGTGTTTCCCCTGTATGTAACAGGTCTCTTTTCTTGTGCTGCTTTCAAAATTCTCTCTTTGTTTTTGACTATTGGGAATTTGATTACAATGCATCTTGATGAAGATCTCTTTCTATTTGAGGTTTATTGGGTTTCCTAGATTTGAATGTTATTTTCCCTCTCCAGATTCGGGAATTCTTCTGTCATTATTTCTTAAAATAAGTTTTCTGCCCCTTTCTTCTCCTGTGCTGCTTCTGCAACTACCATATGTATATATTGGTTCTCTTGATGATATCCCATAAGTCTTGTAATCTTTCTTTATTCTTTGATTCCTTTTTCTGTTTGTTTCCCAGACTGTTTAATAGCAAATGACCTGTCTTTAAGTTACCTGATTCTTTTTTTTTTTTTTTTTTTGCTTAATACTATCTTCTGTTGAAGCTTTCCATAAAATTTTTCAGTCTAGTCATTGTGTTCTTAAATTCCAGAATTTCTGTTTGGTTCATATCTCTTTGTTGAACCCATTTTGTGCATGTATTGTTTTCCTGACTTTTTGTTTAGTTTTTTAATCTTTATTCTTTTGTAGCTCACTTAAGAGGATTATTTAAAATTATCTGTAAGGCAATTCATAGATCTCCATTTCTGTAGTGTTGATTATTGGTGATTTATTTTGTTCCTTTGGTGATTTCCCTGGTTATTCATAATCCTTATAGCTTTGAGTTGGTATTTGTGCACTTGAAGAAGTAAGCACTTTTTCTAGTCTTTATAGATTAGTGTTGGCTGGGAAAGACCTTCACCAGTCATCCAGTCCAGAGGTTCTAGGCAGACTGAATGTTGGGGGTCTATAGATAGGCTTGCTGTTGGAGTTCTTGAGTGGGCTTGCCTGGTGCTTGGGTGAGTGGGCAGGCAGGCCTGGCACTTGATCCATAGGGGCTGGTCTGGTGCCTTTGTCCACATGCGCAAACTTGGAGTCTGTATCTGGGGGGATGGCCTAAAACCTGTGTTTACAGGGATTGATATTTAGAGGTAAACCTTGAACCTGAGCTCCCAGGGTGGTGGTGTGGCTTAGACCTGGGATGAGCCTGGTGCTTGGGTCTGCAGAGATGGGCCTGGTCCTGAGACTTTGAGAGCCAGCCTAGTGCCTTGGTCTGGAAAAGTAGGGCTGGTGCCTGGAAATGCAAGAGTGGGCTTGGTGCCTGAGTCTGTGGGAGGTAGTTCAGCTTCAGAAATGCTGAGGTGAGCCTGAACCCTGGGTCTACTGGAGCCTGAATCTGCAGGGGCTGGTCTGAAGTTTTGGGTATGTGTGGACTGGCCAGATGCTCAGTATTTCAGGGACTGGGCTGAAGCCTGGGGCTCTAGGGCCAGCCTTGTGCTTTGGTGGGCCTGAATTCTAGGACTTTGGAGACTGGTCTAGAGCCTGGGGCCATGAGGGACAGCCTGGAACCCAAGACTGAAGACTTGCCTGCACTGAGGTGGGCTTAGGGTCTGAGTCTGCAGGTGTGGGCCTGGAGACTGGGGCTTCAGACTGGCTCAATGCTGGGGTCCACTAGGTCATGCCTGGGGACCTGTAGAAATATCAGGTGCTCATTTTCTTCTTATTCCCCTGTGCTGCCTGGGTTTGGGGAGGGGTGACTCAGACAGTGTGGAACTGTCCTTCTCACTCTATTCAATGCACCTTTCCTTATTTCTGTGCTACACCCAGGTGTTGTCATCTCTCAACCGGATTCCTTTGGTCTTTTGGAGGCAGTTTCGTGTGTTGATAGTTGTTCAAATTCATGTTTCTGCGAGGGAACAAGTGTCAGAAATGCCTATTTTACCGTCTGAGTGATGTCACTCTTGCAAAGCAGTTTTAAATTTCATATTTGATCCCTAGTTTCTTAACTTCCCTCACCAGAGTTAACAGCTATGACCACTTTTTGTATGGTTGTGAGTAAATTGTGATCACTGACATTAAACAGAATGGATTGGACTTATAGGAAATTTCCTTAAAATCAGTGAGATCTAGCTTTTGCCCTTCTTCCTTTTCTCCTTCATTTCTATTTGACCTGACATAAGGATGTGCTGACTGCATGTCTAGTAGCCATCTTGGGCAAAAAAGTAACCATGATGATGGAGACCATTTACCAATGATGGTCAACCAGAAGGATGAAGGGAAGCTGGGTGTCTGAGGACCATGGAGCATGCAAGTCCTGACTACTTACTTTCTGACTTCTTTAATGTGAAAGAAATAGACACTTATGTTTTTGTCTAGAAATTTTCTCTGTCTAGCCAAGTGTAATCTAAGCCAAATCTAATAGAATTATTTTATGAATTTCACTTCGAACAAATTAAATATGAAGTGCTTACCGGACATGCAGAGGTGAAGATCAAGTACATAGTTAACACATGCATTATGCTTTCTTTAAGTGCTTGAGACATGGTAAATGCCCAATAAGCATTTGTTTTATGAGCTCAAGAGGGAGGATTGGTGAAAGACTTTTGACTTATTGGTAAATGAGTGGTCGTTAAATGGCTCCACTGAACACAGAATATATAAAAAGAAAAAGGCAGCCAAAGATAAAAAGATTGAGACACAAATATTTAAAAGGAATTGAGTTTTCCAATTCATCAGTGTTATATATTTATTCATGCCTTCTTTTGTACATGTATTGTTAGATTTATTCCTAGGAGAATTGCATTTTTTACTCTTTTACATTTGTGAGCTGAATTTTTTAAAAAAATGCATTTTCTAATTAGATACTCTCATTGTGTTGAAAGCTACAAAAAATTTGTATTTTGATGTTTTGCCCAGTTATCTTTCTGGACTTTCTATAATCCTAAAATTTCTCAGTTGATTCTCTAAATTGACAATCATATAATTGTTAATAATCACAGTTTCATCGCTTTTTCATTCTCATTTATTTTCTCTCTAATACAGTACTGTAGTCCTGCAGCCACAATTTCTTATTTATTTTTTTAATTGAGATGCTTCTGGGCTAGGGGTGGTATCTTATACCTGTAATTCCATCACTTTGGGAGGCCAAGGTAGGAGGAGCATTTGAACTTAGGTGTTCAAGACCAGTTAAGGCAGCATAATGTTATCCTCAACCCATCTCCTCAAAAAATAAAAAAATTAGTGCTCGTACTGGTGCACATCTCTAGTCCTAGCTACTTTGGAGGCTGAGGTGAGAGGATTACTTGAACCCACGATTTCAAGGCAGCAATGAGCTATGATAACACTACTACCTAACAGCATAGGTGACAGAATGAAACTTTGTTTGAAAAACAAAAGAAAAAAGAGAAATGCTTGTAACATCTCATCACTAAGCATGATTTTGGTTGTTGGGAGCCAGCCATGGAGGCCTGCCTGCTGATAAAGTCCAGAGGGCTGAAGACCCTGGGTCGCAAAGTGAACCTGGGTAGCTGAAACCCTTACTTCTTCTATTCTTGTTATTAATGCAGCCGAAAAGTTCTGTACAGTCTGAAGATGGAAAACAAAATTCCACTCACACCAGTCACTACCCCTTGCCAAAAGACAAAAGGGGAATTCATGAGAAAATTACCTTCCCTTCATTTGAACTCCTCCCTAGGTTTCTACGTTCTCGGCCTTCTGTATTAGACCACGAAATCACTTGATTAAACATTGTAGTTGGGAAAATTGTGAAAGATCAGAAGGTGCTCAGTCAGGGAACTCATTGGACTTGCCAGGGAATTATAGTAAGAGATTTTAAATATCATGTGTGGGTAGATAATCACTTGTAAGATTTTATTTCTTCTGATTGGTGACTAATTGGAGACATTTGAGAAGCTACAGTTTGTATTTTTAGGAAGAGTGCCAATGCAAACATTACATTTACTTAATTTCTACATATGGTATATTATGCTTAAGAGATTAGGAATCACATAAATGTTATAGGACTTCATGTTATTCAGACTAAGTTTTCAGTAGAGTTAAGAGCATAAAGTAAGATTATAGAATTTTAAGCATAAGAAAATACAAAGCAGGCTTCATGATATGAGTGTGTTACGTTAATCATTAGCAATGAGTTAATAGGCTTTAAGGATAGAAAATAATTATAGAAAAGGCTTAAGACACATGCATTTTGCTAAGAATAAATAACCATTGTAGGATAGCCTTGAAAAAGGAGTTGGAATATACAAAGTGGTCAAGAAAATAGATAACAGCTAAAAATTAAGGGAACAAAGTAGGAGTTAGGCTTTAGGGCAAAACAAGACAGTGATATCTTTAAAAAAGATATCGGTACATGAGGGAATTCACGTCAGAGTGGCTTTATAAAAAAATCACGTAAGAGTTACTTGCTCTGTTCTTTGTCTTAAGCAAGGTTACTAATTGTGTCTGATGCCAAGAATTTTCAAAGACTACCTCTTTGTAAAAAAAAGTATATAATCTGGATGTGAACTAACAATAAATGGCATCTGTCCTGCTCACCACAGAGTCAGGTGTCCAGGTGTTTCTCTCTTTCGCTGGCTCCATCTCTCCTTCAGGAAATCCTGATCCGCTGGAGCTGGACTCCGGCATTGGTTAAGATTTTTCTGGAAGAAAAGAAAACTTTATCATGTTATAAAATCTCATTTTTTGTTGTTGTTTTTTTCCAACAAACAACACTCTTACCACACAGCATGGACCACATTCTTGTTTTCATTGCTTTCAGTCATACAACTTGGTTGTACCTTGTCTTCTGAAGATGTATCAATTTGTATGCACCTGGACTGCAATTTCTCACTTCAGCGTGACATTGTAAGCTTTAAGTATTCAGTAATCCCTCACATTTTCTGTTCTGCTGAGAGTTCTCCTTATTTTAGAGCATAGCTATGTGTTCATCATTTTCTTACTGTATATTTTATAAATTTGTGGCGAGTGGAATGCAGGAGCTTGCATTAGTTTACAAATGTTGAAAACAGACAGTTTCCTTGAATATAGTGAATAGCTATAAGAATTTAATGGAGTTAGGAGAGTTTATACATTAAACTTTCATAAATTAAACTTTCCACATTAATTTTAAAATATTTGCCTCCTATGTAAACTTTATGTAATATAACAGATGTTTTAAAAAACAATTGCAAGTATTTTTAGCAGTATTGACATTAAAAGTTCAATGTGTGTTTTTATACTTTTTTCAATCAAGACTTTAAAGTTTTAAGAAATACATCGTTTTCTTATACCATTCCTTTCTAAATGTTATCTTTCCAATGACTGATTTATTATTTTTTCACACTATATTGAGCGAATGTAGGCTGTACAACAGTCATTTGTTGGAAATAGTTGAGATTATTTCATTCGTGGCTTGGTATTTTGTCAATTGTAAATGCTGCATCAGTATTCAAAAAGAATGTGTGTCAAATCAAGGTCATTGAATTGCTAATAACTATTTTCATGGTAATGTCCCCTTGGTATTTTGGGTAGTAAGTTAACTTATGCTACAGTGATAGTGGATTTCTCAATTTCTCCTTATACTTATCATAGTTTTGTTATGTGTATAATGAAGATTCAAGAACAACTGGAACAAAACATTTTTTATAAAAATGTGAATTCATTGAATTTTCCTTGTTCATTCTTATTCCTTTCCTTTATTAATTTTACAGAAATATTTGTTATATTAAAGGTCTGTATATAAAACTTTGGGTGCCCAAGGTTTCTGCCTTTACCAAAAATTATAATAGATATTTATTGGGGATATGAGATTTTCTAGACTTGAGAATACTAAATTCTGAATGGTGGAAACTTCATTTCTTATCTATTACTTTGATTTATGAGCTTCATAGCAAAGTATATACTCTCACTTGCCAACTTTATCCAAGCAGGAGATTATAGTATTATATTGTGAGAAAAGACTTTCAGATACTTAGGTTACCTCAATGAAAAGACTAGCTGATTTCTCATGCAACCCATAGTGAAGCCCATGGGTTAACTGCCTGAGCCCAGTAGGTAGAGGCTGTGGTGGCCGTGAGAATGCCTCTGCACTCCAGCCTGGGAGTCAGAGTGAGACTCGGAGTCAGAGTGAGACTCCAACTCAAAAAAAAAAAAAAAAAAAGAAAGAAAGAAAGAAATAAAATGAAATACATATAAGCAACAAAGTGTAATATGAAATAGAATGGCTATTTTAAAAAGCTGAAGAAATCACTCAGAAAGCTGGACAAAATGCCAAATAAGAGAAAAAATAGGAACACTTGGGGGGCCAACAGCAGTTACAGGAAACAAGAACAGAAAAAATGTAATCAGATGTAATGAGGGAAAATGAAGAAAGATTTACATATATAAATATGCTGAATTTAACTCATATGTACCCTACTCTTCCGGAGTTACTAGCTCATATGCTTTAGCAAAATGAGAAGATAAAGTAAGCAATAGGAAGACTTGGGGTAAAGAAAACAGAGAATTCAGTACAGGATAATAGCTGGAAACGAAATCTCAGGATGACAGCTATGCTGAGGCTCAGAAAAAAATTCTTACTAAAGCAGGAGGAAGGACGTTTCCAGAAGGGAGACAACAGGAGAAAAAGGGATGGCATTGCGATATTACTCGATGTATTCGAGCATTGAGGGGAGAATTAAAATGGAAGTTCTAGAAGTAAGAAAAATAGCTCACAATAATATAAGTACCAATGACGACTCACTGGGATGAGGGGGGAAGGGTAATGAGAAGAAAGAGATCATATCAAGAATCAAAACATAAAGACCAAATGGGCACATTCAGAAGTAGCTGTATACACAAACTAGTAATGCGGGGGAAATAAAAGAGTTGAAAATGTTGCCCCTGGGGACAGTGACTGGGGGTGGTACATGGCCCAGAGGAGAACTGGCCTTTTGGATGTATCTTTTGGTCATATTTCAATTTTGAAAACTGTGTGCAACCATCAGAATAATTGTAATTGCTTTTCAAAATGAAAATGATATCTTTGGTATTATTCTAGTGTCTATATAATGAAAAGCTGCTTTCAAGGATAGAGGGGAATATTAAAAAAAAACCTTTAAGAATAGTCTCTCAGCTAGTAAGAAAAATGAATATATGAAAAGATACACTATAATTTTATGAGAACATAAGGATTAAGGGGAAAAAAGCAAATTATCATGAAACTTAAAACAAATGGGAGAAATAAGATTAGAATGAAGAAGTCTTTAGTTTTCAAATTGAAAACAGAAATCCAGCACTAAGCATCCTATTACTGACATAGAATTGACACTCCAAGAATTTTGTTTCAGCAAAACCATTGTGTAGAAAAGCTGCAATTTTATATTCTTCAAGGTAGAAGATTGCATTTTGATTTGAGGAAAGTGGAATTCAAGAGACTAAGAAAAATGAGGCGGAACAAAGCTCTAAGAATCTCATCAAAATATTGCTGACAAAATTGATATGAGATGTAAAATCCAATAAAGCTTTATTTGAATAAAGAATCACTGCCAAAGATCTCTAGAATGAAAAGTTTGGAAAATTGAAATGTAAATAATAAAGTTTGATAAGTATGAGGAATGCAAAGAAAAAGAGTTACAATGAGTGGTTTAGAAATTGCATTGTAACTTCAAACCAACAGGCTCACTGGTAAGTGGGGTGGACCTCAAGAAGAAACGTGTTAATGAAAATTTCTGTAATTACTGTCATGCTTGAGTTTAAATCTACCATGTAATTTTGTGTTCTCCATCATGTATCATTTTATTTTAGTTTCTTTTAATTTTTTTTCCTTGTCCTCTTCTATATCTAGATTTATGACTTTTTTGGACATTCTATAATTTCTCCTCTATGAGTTTGGAATTTAATAAAATAGATCTTTAAAAAGTAATGGTAATACTTTTCTGCCAATTAAGAACAAAAATTATTAACACCAATTTGAAGTAAAAGTTATTTGGCATCTAATCCGTTTGTGTTCTATCCCAGTGTACTTAAGATTTATCCTACACTGAGTCTGGGTTATTATATGTGCATGGAAAGAACCTCCCAAAACTTCAGAATTAACCAAATCTTTAGAATTAAGCATTCAGTCTTCTGAAGTGAGAGTGATCAAGTAACTACCAATAATATTGTGCCTGTACTTTCTCTGACTAATGCTCGTTATCACTTTGAAATCTTCCAGATGTTACTTTTATTCACAGAGCCCAAGGCTAATGGATCTAGACTCCTTTGTTAATAGTGAGTATTCTATGTGAACTCCTCTGAAACAATCAAACAACGTTAAATTTTACTATGGTAACTTTGATGTGTAGTGGTTGAATTTCTTAAGGGTGTTTATATAGGTGAGAGTAACTTCAACTTTATTAGGAAAGTCTATGAACTGAAAATCTTATACCTTGAAAGAGTTCTCGAAACCTCATTTGATCCTCTAGACAGATGCCATTATTCTCATTTTGTTTCTGGAGAAACTGAGACCCAGAGGAGCTCAATTGCTGGGTTCATCTCTCACAACTAGTAAAAGGAGGGAAAGGAGAGAGCTGAGAATCTTTCGGGGACTCCACACTTTTCTTCCAGTTAAATATGCTGATCTTTCTGGTGTATTTTAGATCAGAAATCAGGATGAAAAGCAAATGGGTATTTGTTTTTCCGTATCTTCAAAGTCGGTGAACCATAATTCATTTCTCTTCCTCTCCCAACATTAAAGGAAAAGAGAGACCTATGCCCTTTTGTGGAAATTACTTCCTTCAAAATGAATGTTTCCTAATTTTCCATCTCCTGACATTTACTGATCTGGCAGCTAGAGAAGAATAAGACCAGCATGGGGTCTGTTTTCTGATGTCTTGACACAATTCCTTCAATTCCTCTTCCAGTCTCTTGGGTGAGACTTCTGTAGTTCAATTCAACCATGCACAGTTTAATACTTCAACACATTTGAATGTACGTGTGTGTGTGTGTGTGTGTGTGTGTTTTAACAAATACTGGCAAAATAACTCTGAAGGGCAAATTAATGGTTTTCATCTCGCCAAGTTTATTTACAATTGCACTAAGTGGGTATCCAGTTTTAATACGCTATTTTACTTTAGTTTTCGTCATCTCTAACATACAAAAGTTCAATTCAACAAGAAAAAGAGGACGCAGTTTTAGATTTGGGGAGAAGTGATACCCAATTAAAATAAGCGTATTCACAAATGAAGAAATTGACTTGGATTTCAGTTCCATTCTGGATTATGCTACCTTGGGAAAATTGCTTTAAAAGTCTTGTCCTGTTAAGTACTATTTCTTAGTGACCTGCAAACTTATGAGTGGCAAAAATTTCCAGTTTTGTTTTGGTCTGGAATGAATGGAGCCCAAATCGAGGATTTTTATCTTTGTGAAATGATTTTTAAAAAAATAAATGCTAAAGATTTCATGTCTCTACAGTAAATTGGCATTTAGTACTAACAGTCCCCAATACACTGGGCACTCATAGCCATCCTCACAAACTCGATTTCAAGCACTCTGTTCACATCTCGGCTTTGGCTAGGCTGCAAGAATGTCACTTAAGGATGTAAAAAAAAAATTTCTCAAGCCGGGCTCGATGGCTCAGCCTGTAATCCTGCACCTTTGGGAGGCTGAGGTGAGTGGATTGCCTGAGCCCACGGGTTCGAGACCCGCCTGGGCAGCGAGACCTCATCTCTAAAATAAGTCAAAAAATTAGCCGGGCGTGGTAGCACGCGCCTGTAGTTCCAGCTCCTTGGAAGGCTGAGGCGGAAGGATCGCCGGAGCCCGGCAGGTCGAGGTTGCGGTGGCCGGGAGCGGCCACTGCACTCCAGTCTGGGTGACAGAGTGAGACTCCAACTCAAAAAATAAAATAAATTTTTCGATTAGCTCTTTGCCAGTGTGGCCTAGTATAGTATTTCTCAAACTAGAATTCCAGACTCCTGTGGTCCACAGATATATTCTCTACAAGGATTTTTAAATTTTGCACTATCTGTCAGTGATACTCTTTAAAAAATAAACAGTGCTAATACATTTGGAGTGGTCTGTATGTCTATTACTAGTTGTGACAATTTCGGTGTTCCTGTTTGGTTTTGTGTTGGTCACAGCATCATCTTTAGAGATGTTTGAGTTTTCATGGCGAATGGAATCTTCATTATTGGACTCAGTGGCTACATTTTCAAGATCAAGGAATTCTCAAGTTTGAGATGTATTCATTTGGTTCATTAGAAATGAGGATAAAGTTCATTTAAAAAAATCTGGTGGTGTTGCATTGCTCTTGAGTTGAGTTCCTTACATATTTTGGATATTAACCTATTATCAGATGTAAGGTTTGCAAATATTTTCTCCTATTCTGTAAGTTGTCTCTTCACTCTGTTGATTATTTCCTTTCCTGTGAAAACTTTTTTTTTGGTTTGATGCAATCCATTTATCTGTTTTTACTTTTGTTGCCTAGGCTTTTGGGGTGAAACCCAAAAAATCAGTGCTAGGACCAAAGTCATGGAGCTTTCCACCTATGATTTCTTCTAGTAACTTTAAATTTTAAAATGTGCAAAGGATCTGAATAGACATTTCTCAAAAGAAGAGGTACAAATGGTCAACAAATAAAAGAAAATGTGCTCAACATCACTAATCATCAGAGAGATGCAAATTAAAACCACAGTGAGATATTGTGTTACACCTGAATGGCTAATATGAAAATATGAAAGGTAACAAGTCTTGGTGAAAATGTGGAGAAAAGGGAAGCCTTGTATACTGTTGGTGGGAATATAAATTAGTACAACCATTCTGGAAAACAGTGTAAAGTTTTCTAAAAAAACTAGAAATAGAGCTACCATATGATCTAGCAACCCCACTACTGAGAACATATCCAAAGAAAATGAAATTAGTATGTCAAAAACATATCTGTGTTCCCATGTTCATTGCAACACTTCTCACAATAGCCAAGATGTGAAATTAACCTAAGTGACCATCAATGGATGAATGGATAAAGAAAATGTGATATATGTAAGAGGACCCAAAAAACACCCCTGGAATTTATTTATAAAAATTGTGCATTTATTTTCATGTTTAAACTTCAGTCACTTTCAAAGTACTCTTTGTTTGATGCAGTGCACCTATCAATACACTTTTTCTACTGCTCAGAACAGTTTTTGAACTCATCCATTTCGATGCCTTTTAGTGCTTCTGCCATTTTTTGTTTCACCTCTTCCACATCAGCAAAACATGTCCCTTTGAGAACTTTCTTCACCTGGGGAAACGAAGAAAGTCACTCAGGGTGATACTGGGTGAATAGGGAGCATGGGGCATGGAGGGCAGGCTGTTTTTCATCAAAAACTACTGAATACTCAGTGCATTGTGGGCAGGTGCGTTGTCATGGTGGAAGAACCAGTCACCTGTTTGCCACAACTCGGGACATTTCTTCCACAACGCAGCCTCTCAAGACAACGCTAGCTAGTACAATGATGCTGGTGGGTTCCTAGAACACTTACCAAGTGGGGGAAGCCTTTACTATAAGGGGACCACCTCCAATAGATAATTTTGAATCTTGGGGGGTCTCCTCTCATATACACAGTGGAAAACTACTCAGTCTTAAAAAAATGAGATCCTGTCATTTGCAACAATCTGGGTGAACCTGGGGGACATTATATTAAGTCAAATAAGCCAGTCATCATCATATGATTCCACATGTGGAATCTAGAAATGTCAAGGTCGTAAAAGCAGAGAGCAGAGGCTGAGGGAGGGGGAAATTGGGGAGATTTTGGTCAAAGAATACAAAATTTCAGTTAGCATAAGAAATTCAAGAGATCTACTGTACACAGGGTGACTATATTAATGACAGCATCTTATATATTTGAGAATTACTGAGAATCGATTTTAGGGGTTCTTAACACAAATACATGATAAGTATATGAGGCTAAAAAAAAAAAGGAATGAGGACAAGTTGTTGTCTTCTGCACAGACCAGTGCTTCTTTGGGAAGAAGTCTGTGAATTGGTAAATATTTAATCAGGCATTTCGGAGGGGCTCTTATGCTTTCTGATAATTTTCTCAAACACCTTTTTATTGGGCCACACAAATCTCTGCTCTCAGTTTACATCATTCTTCCCAGTTGGGTATTCCCTCTTCCTTCAAAAACCTACCCATGATTAAAGACTACCTTTTAGCTGGGCTCGGTGGCTCAGCCTGTAATCCCGTGCCTTTGGGAGGCTGAGGTGAG
>NW_007232988.1:42845-56931 GCF_000164805.1 Carlito syrichta | reverse complement strand
CCAAAAAAAAAAAAAAAAAAAAAGACTACCTTTTGCTCTTAACCTTTCTAAATGATTCTAAGTAAGAGTGATCTCTCTGTTACCTTGTTCTATAACGATTTCTTCATAACCTGGATTCCATTTTCTTTGAAATCTAGGTGTAGTCTAACTTATTTGTTTTCATTGTTATGGTAAAGATTCATCTTCTGCCTGGTAATATCTATTTAGGGATGTCACAGCTGAAAAGGATTCATCAAATTATTTGGTATATTTAACTGTCAGACAAATTGTGTTGCAACTTGTATTCAAGTCCTGAGGAAGTGAAAGACTTTCCCCAAGCCAGAAGGTAACCAGCAAGTACTTACATACAACCATAGCTTTGTGGTACAGTGATGCCATTTCCAGGGGATCAAGTATATGCTCTCAATATTCTTTTTTTATTTTTATTTTTTGAGTTGGAGTCTCACTCGGTTGCCCAGACTGGAGTGCAGTGGCCGCTTCCGGCCACCGCAGCCTCGACCTGCTGAGCTCCGGTGATCCTTCCACCTCAGCCTTCCGAGTAGCCGGAATTACAGGCATGCGCTACCATGCCCAGCTGATTTTTTGATTTATTGTAGAGATGAGGTCTCAATGCCCAGGCTGGTCTCGAACCCGCGAGCTCAGGCAATCCACTCACCTCAGCCTCCCAAAGGTGTGGGATTACAGGCTGAGCCACCGAGCCCGGCTGCTCTAAATATTCTTAACACGGAGTCAAAACATCTTTATCATCACATTACATTTATTGTGACTTGCTGATGTTGACACCCTGAGCTTAGTACTTTTTTTGGTATATAGTCAGACTTAATATTCACAACTAGCTAAGTACTTTTGTTATCTCAGTCTGTTCTGAATCACTCTATACTCCCAGATTTCCTACTTTGTGCGTGGGCAATTTTGTTTATAACTAGAATAGGTGGTGGAGAAAAGTTCAGATGAGGCTTTCTTGAAGATTGCTACAATTTGTTCAGAACTCCCTCTACCCCAAACCCTAATTAAATATTCCCGTGAAGCTTCATCAGAGTCATTGAGAATAGGGTTCCTTTTCATCTTCAATTTATACCTACAATGGGCAGCATGTTAATGTCTTCAGAGCAACATCATATTGCAAAGCATGATTTCTGAAATTTCAAATTATGTAGCTAACTTAATCAGTTGTGTGGCAGTAGCGGTGTTATCCGGCTCCCAGGCAGATAGAGGTTACTTAATAACTTACATTAAAAAAATGGAAATCCAGTCCATTACTGCTTGCTTAGGACTAAAGACTGCTGCAATTTCTTTGCTTTAACAAGTACAAAGCCTCATCTCTCAGATCAGGCACTGCTGTCAGCATAACCCATATACTTTAAAATTTGCCTAACATACTGGTAATGACAAATCACGAAAAATATATATACTTCTTTCAGTGTTAACAGCTATAATGATGTAGACACCTGTCAGATAGCCTCCCTTTTACTTGGCTTTGAATGCTATTACATATGTCAATTTCAAACAGTTTTGTGAAACAACCAACATTTGAGGATACTGTTTGAACTTTGACTCTATTTATTGAGTCTAAACTGTAGAAGAAAAATTCGATTGCTTTCTATTCTTTGGATATTTCTTTAAGAAAACTTTTAAATGAGAAAAGCAAAAATAAGTTATTTAAAATAATTTATTGAACTAAAAAATCTCATATTTATTTTTTCTGTTTTCTGGGCATACCTTAGCAATGCTTATAATTGTATAGGTCGTTGAATTACTAATCCTTCTTTATTACCCTTTAAGCCCATTTCTTAGTATTGCTTTTCTCCTTAAAGTTTTTCATTAGCAAGTAGCATAATTAGCTACTATATTAAAAATTTTCCATATGTTTTAGAAATTTTAATTAAAAAATATGTCTTCAGTATCTTCTATATGCAAGATAGTAAGCTAAATGCTGGGATTTTCTGGCATTATTCAACAAACTTGTCTCTGGGAATTTTAAGTGTCTATAGTTCTCTTGACTCATCATTTTGGTGGATTGGAGTCCCTGTCTTACTACCCAAAATGAGAGTGTCTTAAAGAAAATTTGCTTGTAACTTTGCTTCTCTCTCTCTCTCTTCCTCTCTCTCTCTCCTCTCTCTCTTTCTCTCTCTCTTTCTCTCTCGGGTTGGAATATGAATAGGTGTCGTAGGATCCAAAGATGTCAGGTCCTAGTCTCTGGAGCCTGGAGGTGTGACTATTTGGAAGAAGGATTTCTGCAGATGTGGTTGAGATAAGAATTTTGAGATGAGGGGATGATCTCAGGTTATCTGACTGGGCTTAAATGCAATCACATGCATCCTTACAAAAGGGAGGAAAAGGGAAATGTGAAATACATACATGCACAGAGAAGAAGGGGATATGAAGACAGAGATGGGGATGGGGGTGAGGTGACCATAGAATGAGCTAAATCAGTTAATAAAATCAAATTGCTAGCAAAATAATAATATTAACCAGCTTACTCCATTTTGTTTAAAACTTTCATCTTAGTTATCTGCCTGATCTAAGAATCAATGCCTACATGTGATGACAGTAACGTTCCCATGACCGCAGACCCCCCAACTTTGTCTCCTTTGGGCAGGTTGTGCTGACTGTTTCCTGCTGACTGTTACAAAACTCCTTAGCCATAAGTTCCATGTAATTGTATGCTTTGTTAACTGAAAGCAAATATTACGCTTTGATATTTTCATATTTTGTTCTTATAATCTGTTAGTAACCTAACCAAGGTAACTCCATTGTGTAATGATTCTTCTTCCTTGTCTCTACATAACTACCTTAAACTATATCTTAATGGCAGAACTCCAGGGACTTTCTGGACACTGGCTATACCTAGGACATAAAATTAATCAAAGCTCTCTACAATCGAAAGTTCCCATTTTGGTTGCCAAGTTGTTAGTTAATAGTTGCTATGATCACTAAGTTGCTACATAACCAATGCTGAAAATTTTATCTATAAAAGCTTGGCACAAACTGCACCAATTTGTCAAGAGTTATTTTTCCTGGTGTCTGTCTGCTCTTGACCCGTGCATTAATAAAACTCTAATTAATTAGACTGAGCTTGCTGGTGTGTAGTAAGTTAATGATTCTTAGAAGAATATCTGGAATTGTAGATTGCTAGAGCCCAGGGGTTTGAGACCAGCCTTGTCTCCTCAAAAGTGTTCAATAAATCATAACTCCTATCATTGTCATTGTGAATACTTACAATTGAAAATCTAATTCCCAGTTGGGTGCAGTGGCTCATACCTGTAATCCCAGCACTTTGGGAGGCTGAGGAAGGAGGACTGCCTGAGCCCAGGAGTTCAAGACCAGCTTTGGCAACATAGTGAGACTTCATCTCTACAAAAAAAAAAGTTAGTCAGATGTGGTGGTGGGCACCTATAGTCCCAGCTGAGGGAGTCTGAGGTGGTAGGATCACCTAGTCCAGGAGGTTGAGGCTGTGTTGAGCTGTGATGAAGCCACTACACTCCAGCCTGGGGGACAGAGTGAGACTCCAATTTAAAAAAAAGGGGTGAGATGGGGAGAGAAAATCTGATTCCTATGCATAGAACTTGATGCTTTCTCACTCTCAAGTGGCCAAAAAATAGTAACATAGAGCAAATCTACGGAAAACCATGGGTAAAGAATATGACAAACTCAACACTAGCGCATCCTATGGTTTGCTGAACATCAGGACACTCATTCCACACCCCCAACTTGCTAATGAAACTCCTGTGTTCAGCTAAATCAAAATGCTATTAGCTAAGGTGTGGATTTCATGAGTGTTAGTTAAGATGAATCACACTGTTTCAAATGCTAATTCATGGGTCCGGAATAATTAGTTTGGGATATACAAAATGTAAAGTTTTCTCCTTTAGAAACTGGAAACAGTTCAAAGGAAAGCTGGGAACTAGGGCAACAGCAAAGAGGAGAAGGAAGAGAGCCCAGGTGGCTGACTCTGCAAAGGGGACCTACCTCAGGGGGAATGGCTGGAGGGAAGATGTTGCTTCTTCCATTTCTATTCTCTGCTCAGGAAATGCTTTCTCTCTATATATTTTTTACCACCTGGTGTGCACTTCTAAACAGCACTGCTTAATTTTCCTGCTGCTGATTTTCAGATAAATAAAATCATGTTGTTTCTATTTTGCGTCTTGCTTCTTAATACAAACTTATGTTTTTGGAATTATTCCATTTTTTTTTTACATAGTTGTATTGCTCTATTTTCATTACTACATAGTACTCCATTGTAGAATATACCACAATGTACTTATCCACTTTACTACTGATGGTTTTTGGATTGTCATTTTTTTGATACAGTGATAATGTTGATATAAATATTCTTACACAGTTGTTCTGGACGTGTGTGTGTGTGTGTGTGTGTGTGTGTGTGTGTGTGTGTGTGTGTGTGCGATTTTTTCAAGGGCATATATCTAGGAGCAGAATTACCAAATTGTAGGCATGTGCATCTCCAGCTTAGCTAGATACTGTCTAACTCTTTTCTGAAGTGGTTGTATTTTTTTTGACAATTTATTTGCCAACAACGGGAGTAGAAGGGTTCCCGTTGCTCACCATTCTTAGCAAAATGTGTAGGAGTTTAGCATGATTGCTAATCTGTTGGGAGAGTAAGATAATCTAGTTGTGGATTTTATTTTTATCACCCCGACTGCTAGTAAAAGATCACCCAGTAGAAAAATAAGCAAAAGAGCTCAGCAGACATTGGACAAAGAAGAAATGAAAATGACTTTTTCGGTTTCTTTAGATGGATTTTTCCAGCCTTCCGTCCTTTGCATATTCTGTTTTTACATTCCAAGTTGCTCTCTCCTCTGTGACCTTTCAGAGAGTTTTCAGCTCTCTCTGAAAGGCTGCTCTCAGCCATCTTATCAAAATGTATCCCTCCCCCGGTTTCCTCATCAGGGTATCTATTCTTTTACTTGGTAACATTTTTCACAGCTTTTGTACTTATTTATTTTCTTGTATCTTTCTCTTTTGCTGAATTATAAGCACACAAGGGATAAGATTATGCTTGTCTAGTTCATGGTCATATCTCATTTTGATTGGCACATAGTAGTTGCTTCATAAATATTTGCCAAATGAATGAATGAAATATCTTGTGATTTAAAACAGAACAAAGTGAAACTTTAATTCTTTCCTTATAATTTATGATTAAACAAATTCCATATGAAGCAAAGTGTTAAGTATTAATAATGATACCCTAAATGTGTTAAAATAAAAATACATAGGGGGCAATTTTTCTAAGAATGACACGAAAGTTATTGCAAAGGTTGATTAAATACTTAAGCTAAAAATTAAAACCCTCTGTTACATTAGACTTCATAAACAATATTTAAAGACAAATAACTGAGAAAAATTTTGCTAAATGTATAATAGATAGGTAGCTGATAACCTTAAGAAAATACAATCTTAGTATTCAACAAGAGAGATGCTAGCAGACAACTGTAAAAATAGGTGTAGGTTGACTGGGAGTGGTGTCTAATGCTTATAATCCCAGCACTTTGGGAGGTTAAGGCAGGAAGATTGCTAGAGCTCAGGAGCTTGAGACCAGCCTTGTTTCTACAAATGATAAAAAAATTATCCAAGTATAGGGTCTGTAGTCCAGCTACTTGGGAGGCTGAGACAGAAGGATCACCTGAGCCCAGGAGGTTGAGGCTGCACTCAGCCCTGATTGTGCCACTGTACTCCACCTAGGCAATAGAGTGAGACTCCAAAAAAAAAAAAAAAAAAAACAAACAAAAAAAACGGTGTAGATCAATAAAGAACTTTTCTACAAAAAATAGGCTGGGTGTGGTGGCTCATGCCTATAATCCCAGCACTTTGGGAGGTGGAGGCAAGAGGGGTTTGAGACCAATCTGGGCAACTTGGCAAGACGCCGTCTCTTCGAAAAACATAGCTAGGCTGGTGGCTTGTGCCTGTAGTTCCAGCAACTCAGAAGGCTGAGCCCAGCAGGTCGAGGCTGTGATGGCTGTGATGATGTCACTGCACTCCAGCCTGAGTGATCAAGTGAGACTTTGATTCCAAAAATAATAATAAAAAAAGATAAAAAGAACTTTTCTACAAAATATATAGATTTTCAATGAACATATTAAAAGATGCTTAACTTCCCTGGGAATTGTATAGCTCAAGTAAAACAATAAAGGTTCATTTAAAAGGAAATAATATATAGAAAAGGACAAAAAGAATAATTACATTGTTTTGGGGCAAAGAGAAGCAAAACAAACCTTCTTTTATCTATAACTTCCTTCTGGAAGTCTAAATTGGAATAGCTTTTGTCTATCCAAGTTGACTGAAACAGCATCCTCTTCAAGCCAGGCATTTATTCTAAGTATATATCAGACAAACAAATGCTGAGTCATGTGTAAGGTTCACTGTAGGTTTGTTTAAAATGATAAAAAATGAGAATGTCTTCAATGATTGTTAGGAGGCCATAGTTTAACTAAATTGTGGTATATGACTATAAGGCATCAGATAAATGGTCAATATGATGTAGGTTGTTATTTATGCAATGGAAAAATATGCTGTAACTGAAAAAAGAGTTTGCAAATGCTATTATACACACACACACACACACACACACACACACACACACCACACATGCACGCACACCACACAGGAGGCAATTTTTCTAAGCATGACACTAATGCCATCATAAAGCTATTCTATGTTGTTTTTTATAAAAGTAACCATTTTGCTAAGCACTTATCTGTCTGTCTATCATTCATCTGTGTATAGAAAAGCATTTGAAAAAATATTCAACTAATGTTAAAGTTATCTTTTAGTGTTATGTGTATACCTAATTGCACCATTTCCATATTACCAATATTGTGCAATCATTCTATTTTAAACTAACATGTATATAGCATATAAAACCCCAATATAATAATTTCCATTTGAAAAAGAGAACTGAGAGGATAGAGAATACAAAATTATGTTTGGTAGAAAAAACACACAATGTATATGTATAAGAAAAAATGATATTTTGAAACTTGGAGGCTTGTTAACGTTTACTTTATTTTTTGAGTACATATTTAATCCACTCTTTGCAGTCCACTCACTGTGAAAAACACACTTGAAATTTCTCATGAGAAAGCTGACCGTCAATTTCCTGTATGTTTTTGGCTTTAGTCACAAGGCATACGTGACTATTTCTGAACTGCCATTTAAACAAATAAGAAAATTCATAGATACTTAAGAACAATTGGAAATAAATTTTTGATGTTTTTTCAAACTTTAAATATAGTCTATCCCATTTAAATTCAAGTTTTAGAGAAAATCTACACTTTTTTTTAGGTGAGTAAATTCATATCCTGGTGAACACTTGGGCTGTATAATTTTTCCAGATTTGTAAATAAAGATCAGCTTCCCTGAACCTTGTGAACTATAGGTCACTTTAAGTTTCCCAATAATGTTCCATAATATTGTACAGTCTGAAGCTAAATAAAACACATGGGAAACTTTTCTAATCCTGTTCTGAATGGTTGATGAAAGTTTTCAAGAATTTTTTCTCTGGATCTGACTTTAGATATTGGCTCCAGTATTTACTAACTGTGTAGTCTAAGGCTAGTTCCTTCCTTAAACTTTCTGTACCTTAATTTCCTCCTTTGTAAGGTAGGCATGATATTGTACTTATTTCATTAGGTTATTATGAAAATTTAGAGAGAAAAGATCATGACAATAAGGAATTACTGGAAGATGTAAAACAGACAAGAAACATAATAACCCCACACAAGTAAGGAAAAGAAAATGTGAATTTCCCCAGAGGGATCCCAGGAGAATGCCAACTCTAGTTGAGTATGGATAAGTCCTTGGCTAAGGGCAGTCAGCATTTTAATTAAAGAATGGAATAACAATTGTGTTCATTCCTCCATTCTCAGGTCAAAACCCACTAGCAAAAGTTTTCTAAAGTGGGAGTTTTGATGATGGAGATTCTCAGGAAGAGTGGTCAAGTATCATTGTACAATTTAGACGTCCATCTACACATATATAAATGGACCTGAGTAATTTTAAAATAGCAGTTATTTTAGAAAAATTGATATCATGAAAGAGAGACTCCATCTTAAATACACACACACACAAAAAGCCCCAAGAAAACAGAGCTGATACAGGGAATAAGGACAAGTTTAGAACAAACACAATAAGTATCTGTGAGATTTAAAGCATATTTTGCTCATCTGAAAGAAAAGTCTGTTATGAGAAAGCAGCAATTTTCTTGGAAATGAAAGGCTTTTTGACAAAGAGAAAGAGTCAAGTTAAATTTCAGCATGAATGCTGTTGAAGATTGCAGGCTACCTCACTGGGGTGGGTGATGGGTTGGGGGGGTGCCATATCCAGGGCTGAATGCAAAATTCAGGGCTGAATGCAAAACAAATGTGTGAGATCAAAGACAAGGGTAACAGAGGGCAGATCCAGAGGACCTTTTGCTTTTATGGAGATGATGAAAAAGAACCATATGGAGAAGATGGACACATGATTAAAGAAGTAGGCTTATGACTCTAGTTTTTAGATTGAAGGGATCCCTTGCATGGGAAGGTAGAAATAATAAGGGGGGGGGGGACAGCAATCTGTGCCTAGAAATGCATGTCTGAAAGCCAAAGATAAAGAGAAGTGGCAATATCTGTCATAATGAAAATGCAAAAGGATTGCTGGAGCCCAGGAATTTGAGGTTACAGTGAGCTATGACTGCACCATGACACTGCAGCCTGGGCTGTGACAGAGTAAGACCTTGTCTCAAAAAAGAAAAAAAATGACACAGACTAGATCACACTGCTCATTAGTAACACCAGATACATGAAGACAAGGTGGTGATAGCCTCAAAATATAAGACAGTACTATCATTTTGCCCAACACCTTTAGACAGGAAATTGATCAAGTACGAAAGTAAAATAAAGACATTTTCAGATCTGTTAACCTCAGGAAGTTTACCACATAGATAATTTTTGAGATCATTCTTTGAGGTAGTAATCCAGAAAAATCCAGGGAAATTCATGGGTATAAAAAATGATGGTGAGCAAAGAAACCAATAAACTATATGGCTAGGTATAAACATTTACTCTCGAACTTGTACCAAGTTCCCCTTTAAATGTAAAGAAACTAAGAACCTTTCTAAAAAGCAAAAATGCATTGGAAAAGGGAAAGAGAGAACATCGGGGACAAAAATATCCAGATTATTGCAGCAAAACAAGAGACGGTGTTATAAAGAAAATCAAAGACATGCTAGATTCCTTTCTCAGATTGGCGTTACAGATACTGATTAATTCTTGTATCGATAGTTATTAATTACATCGATTGATTCTTATACATGAAGCCATTTGGTATAGAGTCAAGGGTGAGTACAGCCAGGGAGAGTATATCTCTGATGGAGAGGGAGCCTGCTGGGAGCCCTATCACCATCACCATCATCAGTGCCTCTGCATGTTTCTATCGATAAGTGTTTTTTTAGTGGTTGGAAAGAATAGGCATCACCTATTCTTTCTCAAAACCTGCTTTTACCTTATTATTTTCTTTGGGTACAGAATAAAAAGAAGAAAAAGAGAAAGGAAGAAAGGAAGAAGCATAAAAAGAAAGAGAAGTCACCAGAAACAGGATGAGTAATGGCAGAAAGCACAAGATCAACAAATAGCACGCCGCCCCTCATGCCCCACCCCTTGCCACAGAGTGCTTGATTAATCAAGTGTGGGGAAAAAAGGAGGGAAAGCAGAAACAATTAAAACACAAAACAAAATATCAGGAATAAGGAAAAAAAAAACAACTTATCGGACATTACGGTGAACAACAATGATTAACTCGCAGAAATTGTCAATAGGGTTAAACAAATTAAACTTACACAGCTGTAATCAAATTATCCCGGAAGTCTGAAAATAGAAAAGGGATAGGTCACAATAGGGCAATGAAATGATCGTAAAAAGAAAGTTGCAGCAATATTAAAATGAGAAAAAACATTCAAAGTGAAAAGAATTGGACGGCATTGTGCCATTATAATAAGGAATAATGCATTGTGAAATGCTTGCAAAAATCATCAAGCACAGATGTTAAGACCAGAAGAAGATTTTTAGAAAAGCCTCTTATATTCGTTTTTATGGCTGCCGTGACAAATTGCCACGCATCTAGTGGTTTATAACAACACACGTTTACTCTCTAATTGTTTCTTTGGCTTAGAAGTCTCAAATGGGTCTCAAGGGGCGAGCATCAGAGTGTCAGCAAGCCTGTGTCCGCTTTTGGAGGCTCTGGGGGAGAAAACAAAAATAACAGTGTTGACAGTGGTGTTGACAGAGCGTTTCCTTACCCTTCCCAGCATCCTGCTGCCTCCCACGTTTCTTGACTTGTAGCCTTCTTCCATTTTCTGCTTTTCAGGGCCTTGGTGATTACATTGGGCTCACTCAGTTAATCCAGAATACTGTCACTGTTTTGGGGTCAGCCTATTAGCAGACTGCATTCCACCTGCGACCCAGTTCCCCTTTGCCAAGTAGGGTAACACGTTTAGTTTTTAGGGACTATGATGTGGGCACCTTTGGGGAATCATTATTCTTCCTATCCCAATTCTCAGAAATGGTCAAGTCAAGGAAATTAAAAAAAAACAAGCATAGGGGATGTAAATAACATCTTTTAAAAGTTTCATTTAATATATAATGAAGGCCGGGTATTACAACTGTATAATGAAGGCTAGTATTACAACTGTAATACTAGCTCTTTGGGAAGCCTAGATGGGAGGGCTGCTTGAGCCTAGGAGTTTGAGACCAATCTAGACAACAAAGTGAGACCTCATCTCTACAAAAAAATTAGCCAGGCATGGTGGTGTGCTCTTGTAGTCTCAGGTATATGGGAACTGGGGAGGAAGGATCACTTGAACCCAGGAGGTTGAGACTGCAGTGAGCCGTGAGCGTAAGCCTGCATTCCAGTCTGGGTGTCACAGTGAGACCTGGATTCTCTCTCTCTCTCTCTCTCCCTCATTCTCTCTCTCTCTCTCTCTCTCTCTCTCTGTGTGTGTGTGTGTAATGAAGAATTTTGTCTTGAACAGAGAGTGAACGTTATTTGCAAATACCCATGGAACACTAACCATATTTGGCTGTATATTGGTTCATAAAGAAAATATCAATAAAAATAATTAAGGCCCACATTCTCTGAATATTTAATGTAAACTAATTAATAATAAGAAGATGGATAAAATCCATTCAAGTTGAAAAAAATCAAAACATCTTTCTAAATGAATTGTTATTTAAAGAGAACATCGAGACTGATATTCCTGACCAACTAGAAAACATGACAACTATGAGAGTTCAAATAAAGATGTGCTCAGAGAAATGTCTTTAACTTTACATGCAATTGCTAGAAAACAAAAATGAAGAGTGAGCTAGCTGAGAATTCTAATTAAAGTCTTGAAAAGTAATTATATTATGATATAGGTAGGAGATAACTAGTTACAAAAAAGAGATTATAAAACAGAAAGCCTTGGTTGCTTTTTATGTTTGCTTTCTATTTTATAATCTCCTTTTTGTAACTAGATGAAAGGGCTAGAGATTCCAAATGAAAGGGCTGGGATACACAAAAGAATGAAAAAAAATGACAGGTAAGTATGTCACTAAATCTAAAGAAACATTGACTTTACACAATACAAATAATCTTTTTGGGGCCAAACATGGTGGTTTATTATGTGTGCATATAGTGATGATGATAATAATAACCATTATTTAGTGCTTTGTGCATGCCAGGGAGTGTGCTAAGTGTTTCTCTTATGTCAACTCAGTTTATCTTCAGAACAAGGATGGTACAATTGCCATTCCCATTTTGTAGATGAGGAACAAAAACACAGAGATGAAATTGTTATGACCAAGTAAGCGAGAAGAAGTCACACCTGTAAACTGAGTTTAATTAATTAGAGTTCTTTTTTAATGCACGGGTCAAGAGTAGGCAAACGTCAGAAAAACTCTTGACAAATTGGTGCAGTTTGTGACAAGCTTTTAGAGGTAAAATTTGCAGTACTGGCTACATAGCAACTTAGTGACCTTAGCAACTATTAACTAACAACTTGGCAACCAAAATGGGAACTTTTGATTGCTAGGGAGCTTTGATTAATTTTATGTCCTAGGTATAGCCAGTGTCCAGAAAGTCCCTGGAGTTCTGCCATTAAGATATAGTTTAAGGTAGTTACATAGAGACAAGGAAGAAGAATTATTATACAATGGAGTTACCTTGGTTAGGTTACTAACAGAATATACGAATAAACTATGAAAATGTGAAAGTGTAACATTTGATTTCAGTTAACAAAGCATACAATTACATGGAACTTATGGCTAAGGGGTTCTGTAACAGTCAGCAGGAAACAGTCAGCATGACCTGCCCAAAGAAGACAAAACTTGGGGTCTGTGGTCATGGGAACATTACTGTAATCACACGTAGTCATAGATTCTTAGGTCAGGCAGGTAACTAAGATGAAAGTTTTAAACAAAATGGAGTAAGCTGGTTAATATTATTGCTTTGCTAGCAATTTGATTTTATTAACTGATTTAGCTTATTTCAAAGTGACCAACCCAAGGTCATGCGCTGGTAAATGGTGGAGCTGGAACGTGGTTCCAGAATCTGTACTGCTGACTACACCATGTTGCTTGCCTCTTCTGGAAGAATGCACACACACATTCTTACAGTTAACAAGAGTCTAGCAAGTTTGATGGCTACAGGTATCACTTTTATTTCTATGAACCAAAACCAAATAGTTAAAAAAGCGACAGTCCCAAGATCATCAAAAATCATACAGTTTATAATAAAAAAATTTATTCAGAATAAATCTATGAAAAGACTTACAATGCCTCCTGAACATTAAAAAAAACCCTGAGAGTTTTTAAAGATTTAAATAAGCAATGAGACCATTTGTTTTCTAGAATTAAAGACTGCATGTTGTAAATATGTCAGTTTACCACCAATGATCTATAATTTAAGATAACCCAGTCAAAATCCCACAATGCTTTTATGTATAAATTGATGAGTTGATTCTAAAATTAGATAAGCAGACCAGAGGCAAAGAATAACCAAGTTAATTTTAAAGAGAATCAAAACTGGAGGGTTTTAGACTCCAGATAGAAAGATATGAAGCAACAGTGATTGAGGGTGGTGGTGTTGTCATATGTGCAGAAGAGTTGTTACACATAGCAGGCCTGACTGTGTTCTTTGGGAAGACTGTTTACAAGGTTGGCCTTTGTCTGGGCTTGGAAACTTGAATTTTGGGCCGGTTTTCATCACTTTCACTGTAAAGAGTGGCTCACTATGCCTAAACCGTTTGTGCAAATAATATGGCATATGTGTAACACCTGCTTTCCTTCTGGGACTCTATAATTTTGACATGTTCCTGGAAGAGATTGCTTGTATGAGCAGCCCCCAATAAAAAACTTGGGTGCTGAGCTTCTACCTCTGGGTATATATTTTAGAGCAATTTGTGAATATCTGCATCAAGAGACACGTATGCGAATGTTCCCTCCACCACTGTTGATAATGGGCTTTCCCCAAAGCTGAAAACAACCCAAATGGCCATGAAGAATAGAATGAATAAATTGTAGCATAGTCTCTCAAAGGAGTAGCATATGGCACAGAAATTGTACACACTAGGGCTGCCTGCAACAGTAAGTAGTTATGTGATTTTTACAAACACAAATGTGAATGAAGGAAGAAACAAAAAAGAGTAAGATGTATAGCATGATTCTATTTATATCAAGTTCATCAATGGGAACAAACTAAACTTTATTAGGCAGGCATGTATAGCCATAGCTCTAAAAAGAAAAGCAGAAGAAAAGAAATCATCTCAAGAATTGGAAGTTTGGTCATTTCCTGTTGGGAGCCAGCCTTGGAGGCCCACCTAATTGACAGGGTCCTGGTGGGCCGAAGCTGAGGCCCTTCTGTCTTCTGTCTTTGCTGTTTAGTATGGCTGAAGAATTCTGTGCAGTCGTGGAAGAAGAAAATGGCATGTTTATTCAAAGTACTCACACCTAACCTGAGGATGTCATGGTTTATTTTTCCATTTCCCACTATGCTGTTTGACCTTTTCTAACATATGCAAGGGTTAAACTCTGAAGCACATCAAAAATGCTTTCTT
>NW_007232988.1:41006-42672 GCF_000164805.1 Carlito syrichta | reverse complement strand
ATTTGATTTAGAATTATGTAGTTTAGTGTTTAGACATAAGGTTTTTTAGAAGCACAAGTTTATAGTAAGTTCATTATGAATTCATTATAAGTTCTAACACTTATCTAGGAGTTATGTAGGTGATTTATAACACTGTTTTCACAGACTTAGGATAAAGATTAATTGTTAAGGTTTTTACTTAATTCAATAATTAAAACTCTAAGTTAACATTTATAGAGTGGGTTTTCACAGAATTCATACTATACTAATTAGATACTTTTATGATAAATTAACTAAAGACAGAAAGCAACCTTGGGGGCCTGGGAAACATCACTAAAAGCTTCTTTTGAGTTTTCTTTAGAAATAAACACTGCAGGATAAGAGAAAAGTAATGAAGACACCTGGACAAGAAAGACGATTACGAAGCTTTGAAGGTCATAGAAGCCCCAGATGGGAAAACTCCTGACACACAGAGAAATGTGCACTTGGAAACTTTCTTGAGACATTTCAAGGACTGTCATTTGGGACTTTGGACTAAAATTATTATTTTTGGCTTTATGATAAAGACTCATGAACTAAAAGTAGATAGTGTTCTTGGCTTGTTTGTTGCTTCTAGACCGCTAGATGGTGGTAACTTTTAAAACATATGTACGTGAAGGACTTTTCTTTGTCTTGCCCCTTTATGCATGGTATAAAAGCTTTCAGTTAACCAACATTAAATTGGCATCTGTTCAGCAAGCAGGTGTCCAGTATAATATTTTCGTCTTTCACCTATCCATCTCTCCTTCAGGAAACCTCACGACCTGGCAGAGGCTGGACTCCCACAACTTCCCTAGGGAAGGTGGCTGGGAATGCACACAAATGCAGGAATCACTTTATCACTTGAGTTGTGATTACATGAGTGTCCACTTCATAATAAGTTATTGAACTGATCATTTATGTTTTATGCATTTTATGTGTATTCTATTTTGGAACAAAATGCTTATTAAAATAATTCTTACATTGTTTTATTCCCCCAAATTCCAATTTTTATTTGAAACAGATGTGTTTCTTGGAAAATAAAAATTGCTAATGATGTACAAAACCTGAGCTGATATATAAATGCAAAACAAATCATCATAATTGTTTTTGTTTTTTGTTTTTGCATTGGAGTCTCACTCTGTTGCCCAGGCAGGAGGGCAGAGGCATGCTCTTGACCTGCTAGGCTCAGGCAATCCTGCTGCCTCAGTCTTCTGAGTAGCTGGAACTACAGGTGTGCACCTCTACGCCCGGCTAATATTTTGATTTGTTGTAGAGATGAGGTCTTGCCAAGCTGCCTGGGTTGGTCTCAAATCCATGGACTCAGGCAACCTTCTCACGTCAGGCTCCCAACGTGCTGGGATGACAGGTGTGAGCCACCCCACCCGGTCCGTAATTGTTAAAAATCTAAATCTAGCTCTTTCTCCTCTTAGCACGACCTGATCATCAGGTCAAGGGAGTTTTATGCACCAGTGACATGAACTATTCAAAGAATAGATGTTTTAGACTTTTAGAGACCATAGGAAAAGATGGAAAAATTTTTAACTCTTTTTTTTTTTTGTATTGGAGTCTCACTCTGTCAGTCAGGCTGGAGGGCAGTGGCACGTTCACAGCCACCACAGCCTCGACTTGCTGGGCTCAGGTGATCCTTCCACCTCAGCCTTCCAGG
>NW_007232988.1:13326-40468 GCF_000164805.1 Carlito syrichta | reverse complement strand
CCACATTTTAAAAATCCAGTCCTCTTTTGATGGACAGCATGGTTGCTTCCAGGTTCTTGTTATTGTGAACAATGCTGTAATAAACATACGTGTGCAGGTATCTTTTCTATGGAGTGATTTGAGTTCTTCAGGGTATATTCCCAGTAGGGAGATTGCGGGGTCATATGGGAGGTTGATATTTAGAGCTTTTAGGAATCGCCACACTGCTTTCCACAGAGATTGCACTAGTTTACACTCTCACCAACAATGTAGAAGGATTCCCTTTTTGCCACACCCTCTCCAGCAACTGTTATTTTTTGAGTTGTTGATAATTGCCATTCTGACTGGAGTTAGGTGGTATCTCAGTGTGGTTTTGATTTGCATCTCCCTGATGATTAGTGAGGTTGAACATTTCTTTACGTGTCTGTTTGCTGCTCGGATGTCTTCCTTTGTGAAGTGTCTGTTCATATCTTTCGCCCATTTTATAATGGGGTTGTTTGTTTTCTTCTTCTTTTCAGCACATTTGAGTTCCTTGTAGATCCAAGATTTTAAGCCTTTGTCAGACCTTGTCAGAGTTGGCAAATACTTTTTCCCAGTCTGTAGGCTATCTCCCTGCTCTCTTGATGGTTTCTTTGGCTTTGCAGAAGCTTGTTAGTTTAACGAGGTCCCACTTGTCTATCTTATCTCTTATTGCCTGCGGGTTTTGGGTTTTGTTCAGAAATTGGATGTCTTAACTCTTAAAAAGTACATCTTCTTGTGGCAATGAGTCTAGTAATATTGTAATTCTATGTGGCCATATCTCATTTTTTTCTGTGGGGTTGTAAAGGTATGCATACAAGCTGATGTACCCCATACCCTTGGCTTGAAGGTCTGGACCATCATTAGAGTCGTCTTCATATTCTCCAGGGGTAGCTACCACAGTGCTTTCAATAGATTTACACATGGAATGTTAATTAAAAGATAGCTTGCCCAGGGACATAATTAGTAGTTCAGTCTCTTGATGGATACTTTCAAGATCATTGAGCTGCATCATTTAAGCTTGCGGTGTTTTGCTTGGAACTCTTAAGAGATTTACCCAGTTTATGAGGGTGGTGTGTAGTTACGCATGTGAAGGCAGCTGGAATCAGCAGATAGAGATAGATGAGGCGATTAAGCAAGCCAGTGATGAATGTTCTCATTAGCATGGTTTCAGATGCTTGGCTAAGGAAAGTCTTAGCGTGTGTGTTAGACTGAAATGTACATTTTTTACCGTCATGATGAGTATTTAAAACTATAATCACCCTACATGGCAGGTGAGATGAAAACTATCCCTGAGAAGACACCATTGAAACATCTGTGTCAAGGATACCTACTCTTCTATTAGGGCCCACATGTCAGTAAGGAAAGGACAGGTGACTTCTCTCCATGGCCAAGATGCTCAGTACCTTGCTAACAGTTTGTAATAATCATTTTTATAAACAACTTTTTCCCCTGCAGTGAGATTTTTAGGTAAAATATCTAAAATAGTCTGCCTAGAATGTTAGGGGCTTCTTTTAGGAAATGGTGGCTCTTCTACTTGGATATTTCCTCATCAGAGTGGTTGTTGGTTGTGCTTGTTTAGATGAAAAACAAAAGTGTGTGAATTGCAAACATTGAAGAGTTCTTTCTTCTGTGTTTTGGTCTGAATGATAATAAATTGTGTTTAGAATCCCTGAGTGTGTTGGTAAATAATGCAGTATTTGGTGTGTATGTTGTGATGAAAATGGTTCAAATTTCTTCCTCTCATCTGTAAGAAATTACAGATGGATATGTTTTGACTACTTGGAACAATGCTGGGATCACTGCTTTGATGACCATTGTCAATGAAAAGAGAAAAAAGACAAAAAAGAATGCTGTCATTCACTTGTGTCACCATGAGGACAAGTCAGCATTTCTCTTTAGTGATCATAAGGAACACCTGATTTCTTGTCTTTATGGAACTATGGAGTTGGCACTAATGTGTTCTGCTTTTACAGGTCAGGGAGCATAATTTTGCCTGATTTTATATTACAGGAAAATATTCATTATCTATATATTTAAAAGTATCTGGGACTATATCTATATATAAGTGTCTGGGACTATATCTCTATATAAGTATCTATATATTTAAAAGTATCTGTTAGTATCTGGGACTTTCTTTTTAATATCATTTTTTTCCTTAAGAGAATCAAAGTTTTATGAGTTAAAAATTGATAAGAGAATATACTTAAAATCAGTGATTGGACCTCATCTTTTGCAGTGCTTTCCATGTTTTGGTTGCCCTGATAAACATTTCTTCAGAAATGGTGTCCATTTTAGTAGACATTGTTCCCTATTCCACCTCTTAAAAAATTTTAATACAAAATCAGGCATGACTAGGGCCTCTTAAAAATTTTTAATACAAAAAAAAGACATATACTAGGACCATCATCCTAGGTGTAGTGCTTTTGGAAGCAGTTGCAACACTGTGCTTTTCTCTTTTATATCTTGCACTCAAATGGTAAAATATGATTAATTGATCCATTTAGCCACTATTTATTTCATGTCTGCTGTGTGCCTAGAACTGTTGGGGATACAGTAATAATAAAACAAAGTTTCTACCTTTATGGATTTGCATACTAGTGAGAAGACCAAATACATATGTATACACACGCACACACAAATGTATCATGACATAATCCGATATAGTGGAATGCCAGGTGGTGACATATGCTGTGAAGAAAAACACAGAGGGAAGAGAGTGAGGGAACTTTGGAGGGTTGATCGCACCGGGAGAGTAAAGGGAGCTGCTCTTTCAGGCAGTGGGTTTCGGGGAAGTGGGTCAGGGAACTTCATCGAATGAGGTAACATTTGAGCAGAAGTTGGAATGGAGTGACAGAACAACATGGTCTGTCTGGGAAGAGCATTCTAGGGAGTGGGGACAGAGTGTGAGATTTGTCATGGAGGGTTCAATGAACTGTGTTGGAACCCACTGGAAAGAAAACAGAGAGGATAAGTTTTTCTTGAAGAAAAGCCAAAGACATTCTTCATGTGTCTGTGCATAAAATCTGGCTCATTGCAGTAGAAAGTCACCTAACCAGGAAGAAAGTGTGTCTAGCCAGGAAGAAAGTGTGTCTACTGGTTGGAGCTTTCCTGGTGTCATAGCTATTGGGAACCAGAAATCTATTGGTATGGAACCAGGTCTTCATGCGCACGTGACTGGTGAAGTTGGCAGGACAAAATCCCTGCACCTGACATCTGAGCACAAGTGCTCACTCATTGGTAGTTTCCATTCCCACTCTGCTTCCTCTTTGAAGTGGCATGTCAGTCTTTAGATGACAACATAGACATGTGTGGAAAACGTGCAGATGTTTCTGAAGCATCTTCACAAATTGACTCCCACCCACCCATTTTTCCTCCAATCATTTAATTTGCGAGATTTGCTGTCTATAATTTGTCTTTTTTTCACTTTTCACTTTTGAATTTGTATCAAATATCCTTTTTTATGATTTAATATGATATCAAATATCACATCCATAGTCCTCTAGCCAACATTCTGAGAGTCCCGTCCCCATCTCCCAACTACCCAGGCTAGGAAATCTCTCACTTGAGGTGTTCTTCCCTTTCTCAGTTTTCTTTAGTAATATTTACTTATACGGAGTGGTCCAGTTTACTTGCATGGACTGCTCTTGATACACTATATAGGGTTTCCATTATTAGATGGGATTAAAAATATTTTCTCATGGGATTAACAGTAGCAAATATCTGTCTGGGGATGGGAAAACACCTCTTATCAACAGGGTGCCTGAATGAAACGTAATTGTACAACTAATCCTTAACTGTACCCCAAAAAACCATAATAAAAAATATTGATTAATTAAAAAAAATATTTTCTCTACCTTTAATGGCTTAGTCCTTTGTTTCCTAGTGTCCACTGACCCTTAAAAGTTCTCTTACTAAGAAGCAGAAACTCTAAATAAGGTTAGTTGACGCCACAGAAGAGGAATTATCACAGAGGAAGCAAAGTAAACTTGCAAGAACAAGTATTTACTGAATCCCCACCAGAGCTGGGGATGTAGCAGGGAATATAACACCCAAAGTCTTACTCTTGTTCTTTCCATCTTTAATCTGCTTTAAATTATACGCTAGGAGGCAGATGTGAGAATAGCACAGTGGGAGGTAACCTTGAAAATAACTTGGTTAATTCTCTGCCTTCTAGAAACACAGAAATTTTACAGTTGGAATATTACTTGTCTATTTGCTGGTTAAAAAATTATACAGTAGGCCGGACTTGGTGGCTCAGCCTGTCATCCCAGCACTTTGGGAGGCCTAGGAGAGTGGATTGCCTGAGCCTGTGGGTTCAAGACCAGCTCAGGCAAGTTGGTGAGACCTCATCTCCACAATAAATAAAAAATTAGCCAGGCGTGATAGTGCACACCTGTAGTTCTGGCTACTTGGAAGGCTGAGGTGAAAGGATCGCCGGAGCCCAGCAAGTCGATGCTGGGGTAGCTGTGAGTGTGCTACCGCACTTCAGCCTGGGTGATGGAGTGCGACTCTGAATTAAAAAAAAAAAAAAAATTATACAGTATTATAGTAATTCTGGTTTGGATACTTAAAGATTTCTGAGACTTCATGCTTTAGTTCTTTTCCTCCTAAACGTTAGCATAAAGTACTTTCATCTTATTCCACTGGTTCTCTTTGTAATTTTTTCTGCTTAATCTTGGAAACAATTTGCTCATTTCATCAAATAAGAAAATCCTCTGCATCTTCCATTTTACATAAATGTAACATTTTGAACTACTAAGTTTTACCAGCATAATCTAATACATGTGAAGAAGGGTTATGAAGAAGAGTAAATCAGTTATTTTAAGTTTTAGAATCAATTAATTAAGCTGACAGCTAATAGAAATGCAAAGCCTATGCCACTTTGGCGATAATATGGTTGAAAGAATCAGCCTGTCTCAATCAAAAACAGGAAATGGAAAGCTTGTTTAGAATTGAAAGGTGAATGACGTTTCTTTCTTTCCAGTGATTTCTGGCTAACAGTAATAAATAAAGACTTCCTTGAGGTGTGTTAATAAGTGTGGCATACATAAAACAACAATTATGTCAAAAGTGTTTCTCTTTTCCACTCATTATTTTTTTAATAGCCAGTTCCAATACCCCAATGGAGAGTTTCTTTTCAGAGAACTGCTGGGTTTCTTGAAGATCATAATGAGATTTTTTTCTAGATGTTCGAAGGGCTTAGGGACACATGTGCTCTGGTCACTCTCAGTATAGCAAACACCAGGGAAATCTCTATTTTTCTGCCCTTTGTTGAGAGTTAATGAAATGTGAATTATGTTACTTTTCATTTATTATAGAGTCAGCTTTATTTTCTAGAGTGATGGACCATCCATCTGAATGCTCTCCAGACAAATGAAGCTAAGTAGAGGCTTTCTAAATCTGAAGAGTATGAAAGATAATGTTTCTTCTTGTGTGGGCAGTCAATACAAACACCCCGAATTTAAACAACAACACACACATTCACTCACAAGTTTCTTCAGTTATTGCTTGGATCGTCATCTGTTCATGGCAGTAGGACTCAATTCGAGTTCCCTGTATCTCTGTCAGTATTTTTCCAACCTAGAAATGGTCCACCTGATACATGACATTGAACATTTATGTGAAGGTTGTTTACCGAAAGCTGCACTGTCCAATATAATAGCTAAGAGCCACATGTGGCTATTTAAATTAATCAAAATAAAGCAAAATCAGAAATTCAGTTGGTCAGTCACACCAGCCCATATCAAGTGCTCAGTAGCTGCGTGGGGCCTGTCTGCCAGACTGGACAGCACAGATGTAGAACATTTTTAGATATGTCTGTTTAAAAGTGCTTATTTGAGGACTGTCTCATTAGCAGTTTTTTTTTTAAACAACCAGTATTAGTAGTTACTTTTCCTGTTCCCTTAATCCCTGAAGGACATATCTATAAAATTTTGCTTTGGTTTTTTTTTTGAGTTGGAGTCTCACTCCGTTACCCAGGCTGGAGTGCAGTGGCACACTCATGGCCATCTCAGCATTGAACTGCTGGGCGCTGGCGATCCTTTCGCTTCAGCCTTCCAAGGAGCTGGAACTACAGGCACGTGCTACCACACCCAGCTAATTTTTTATTTATTGTAGAGACGAGGTCTTGCCATGTTGTCCAGGGTGGTCTCAAACCCGTAGACTCAGGCAATCCACTCGCCTCAGCCTCCCAAAGTGCTGGATGACAGGTTGAGCCACTGAGCCCAGCCTATAAAATTGTTTTTAAAAATACATTAATATTCTTATTAATGTATTTACTATCATGTAAATCGTATGAGCTCATATCTAGAGCAAGCATCTTCTAATTTTGTTTTAAATATTTACATCTCGCCTCTTCAAAGTGAAGAGGTTTCAGATGATGGGATACTGACAGGGAGGGTTGGCCAACGTGGTAGAGATTTTAATGTCATCAGTTTCCCCAGTTTTCCTGGGATAGAATGAAGATCCTGACATATGGGGAGTTCAGTGCTCAGACTTGGAAGGTTTCAGGTAAGCTGGGCTGAATTAATTACTTTAGGAGGGGTTGTCAGCATGGACTTTGCAATAAGATAGACCTGTTGCAAGTCCTGGCTGTGTTGTTTACTGTGTGATCGGGAAAAACAATTGAAACTTGATGAGCCTAGCAAGCTAATTTTTCAATACTCACACTCATTTTTAAATAAGTATATTGAAGGCATTCATCGTGGAAAGGTTAGGAGAGTAATCATAATGAAATAGTTGAAATACACGACTTGCTTGTTAAATGGTAGATCTACTATTGTTGAGAGAGACCTGATGACAACTATAATAATAAGACAGCAAGGATCTTTGAGAAAGAACTTCCCTATCTGATTATTAGCTACCCAATTGTTACCATAGGTGGGGATGGTCATGTTGATTGATGTGGGTCACACATATCTTTATATCAAAATTAAGTGAGAATTCACAGAGACGGTTGGCAGCAACACAAAGGGCTAAAACATTAATGATGTGGAAATCTCTGATGTATGGTGTCAGAAAAATTAGGTATTTAAAAAAGAGGGCAAACATCATGTCCCATGATCTTTCTATATGGCACTAGTCATCTTTTTCAAGTCACTATTATTTTGAGTTTTGTTTTAGTAGTTAATATAATAGAACGAATACAATGATGGATAGAACAAATACAATAATTAATGCAATAGAATTAATTAATGCAATAGAATTAATACAGTGATCAATATTGTACTCAAGTAGAATGTGAATATAATGAAAACATTTGCAGATTTAAAAATGCATCTACCCTCATTATTCCTGGTGCATTTCATGACTCAATTTATGAGAGAAAACCATTTCGTTAGTGCAGTTTTCCAATATAAATGTCTTTTGTTCTTCTATCTTCTGTCAAGACAAATATTCCTATCCATGACAATATAGTATGTACATAGTTTTTTTGCAGTTTAAAAAGTTGCTTTTACATCTTTTTTTAGTCTTTGCACAAGACTGTATGAGATATGATAGTTTACTTCATTTTACAGATGTGGAAACTGAGACATAGAGCGACTGAGTGACTTACAAAGTTCACAGATTGGCTAGGACCCAAACTCAAAGATGAAACCCCCAATGAATCCAACTAACATGTAATTACATTAGTGTTTTCTATAGGCGAATTTATGATTGTGAATAAAAGCTGTGTTTTGGGGTTTTTTTTTGGGTGGAAAAATAGGAAGCTTTCTAATGTGGAGATCTTGACTTCTATCGCGACAGTTACTGTCTCTGAAATGTTCCTTGGCATATTAGTGACTTTCTTCAAAAGGGATGCAGTGTTAATTGTTTGGGAAGTGCTACAAACTCTATTCCTGTCCTGAAGTTTGACAATTTACATTTGTATGTTAAAGGCTTTGAGATATCTCCTGTAAAGATGGCTGTTTAACTTAAACTCTGATTTGCTCAAAGTCATTCGTTGTGGAAACACCTTCTATGTCCATAAAGTCCTGCCTTACCACTGGACAATTCATTTTCTGCCAGAGACATATATAATAGTGGTCTAAAGCTTGAAGGCATTTTATCCATAATAATTTAATGAATTTCTTAAACCATAAAGTCATGTACCCACAAAGATGCTTGGGGATTTGAGGCATGTGGGAAGCAGACAGCTTGCTCTTTCTTGGACTTTTATGGACCCCAATTCTTGGAAAGTTCTTTTTATGGATTTGGCAACACTAGCTATTCCTCAGGGGAGTTGTGTCTGCTATACACCCCATTCTCAATCGCTAGTTTTTAAAGAGTTCTCTGACTCAGGTTAAGGCAAATGTGTTTCAGATTGCTTGATGGGAAAATCTTATAATTATATATATACCACATTAAGCTATGAGACTACAGTATTTATGAGAAAATAAAAAATACTGTAAAAAATTTCCCAGTTTTATATGTGGGGTGAGGGGGTGGGAGGAGAAAAGGAACTGCAAGTTCCTTTCAAATTTCTCTGTATTGAGAAATGCTTGTTGACTTTAGGTTTTTAGCTACTTGATGTGTTGTTTATATTTTAGATTTTTTGGTCACCAAAGAGCATGTAGTGTCTACATTTTAATATTAGAGTACATTGAAGCTAATTTGGATGATAAAATAAAGATAAGACAATGCTATTGTTATAGATATTTATTACTATACTTTGCTGCTATGAGATGTACATGACAGTGGCCATGTTTATTTATTAGGGGTGAAGACAGAACTATGAAATATTCCCTGAGAAGTTTCAATCTAAGTTTGTAGGTTAATAAAAATAGTTCTGAATTGGAATAAGATGACTGAGGGTTTAATACTAGTAAAGATACCCAGGAGACCAGCTATTTTAAGAATGAAATTCTCTGCAAAATAATTTGTATGTTTAATATATTTCTAATACAAATCTCAATAGATTTTTGAGGTTTGACATAATCATTTCTAAAATCATCTGGAAGAACAAATGGATGAGAATGTCCAAGAATATTTTGAGAGAGAAGAATTTTGTGTGGGAACTTTCAAAACCAAACATTAGAAAATACAAAACTTCAGTATTTAATATACCATAGTAGTGGTAAAAGAAATCATAAATGTAGAATAAAAATAAATAGACTTAAAAATATAGAGAAATTTATACCGAAATAAAGGTAGCATTTCAAATTGGTTGTGAATGGCAGATCATTTAATAAACAAAACAGGGATCATCATTAAAACAAGAAAGTGAATCTCATTCCTTTATTGAAATAAATTCCTGAGAATTTAAAGAGTTCAAAGTAAAATTAAGGAGCTACATAAAAAGTATTAAAAAATTCAAGGTGAGACGCCAAAAAAAAAAAAAAAAGATAGGTTTTACTACATAAAAATTCCAAAACTAGAAAGCAAACAACTCAGGGAAGCACTTATAACATATGTGACTGACAGAAGTTTCTTATCCTTAAGATAACAAAAATTCTCAAAATTATTAAGTAAAGCATGCACTCATTAATAGAAAAAAATGGGCAAAAGAGTGAAGAGGACATTTAAAAAAGAACCAATAACTATATATATGTAAACTCAGTGGTTATATGATAACTAAAAAATAAGACAACAAAGTTCAATAGAAAGATACAGATTTTTCAAAAAAACCAAATTTTTAATGAGGGTTAAGTAAAATGAAAATTCCTTTTATTGTTGGTGGGGAAATAAATTGGTATAATCTTTCTGAAGGTTACCTTGGCAATATATATCAAGCACCATGCATCCTGTAATCCTTGGATTAATTCCACTTAAAATAATCCCAAGAAGAGATTAACAATATGCCCAGGATTTATGAACAGAGACTTCTATTGTTAAAATTTAGATATACCCCCCCAAAAGATGAATTTTTATTCCAGAGAATATTGTGCTTAAGACCATCAGCCTTGGAAGACACAGATCTGGTTTGAATTTCAGTTTTTAATAAACATTGTGGCTTGAGAATGTTACTTCCAGAATGCCTGCCTCACAAGGCTGCCCTAAGGATCAACTTAGAATTCCCCAATAGCAGAGCCGTACTTAGAATTCCCCAATAGCAGAGCACAATAATTGTTAGTTACTGTTGTCACTACTGTTATATGCAGATGGCAACGTAATTTTAGAGAACATTAACGTCATTGAGAAAGAGCTATGATAAACTATAGAGTACTGGTACTCAATGCCAGTACTCTATAAAAATCTAGAGTAAAAAGGGGTAAACATGCACGCCCTCTCCCCAAACAAAAGAAATACAATAGGTGTGGTAGAATTTTAGATTATTTTGTCTTCTTATTTATACTTTGCTGAATTCTTATTTTTTAAAGCAATGTATCCATGGCAATTTTATGACCTGAAAAAATTATTTTAAATAACTTTGAGGGAGTGTGTCCATATTGTATTAAATGAAAATGTTCAAGTAGACTGGAAAATTGTATCTAAGAGTTCTAGAAAGAAAGTAAAATTTATGTTTTGTTTTGTTTGTTTTAGTTGTAGTGACTTTCATTTTTATAGAATGTTATTTAACCTATCTAAATGCTACAATTTACCTTTTTTCTTGACTCATTAGAGTAGGTCTTGATGAATATTTTGGCTGCCCCCAAGAACAATGTAGGAGGCCATATCAAATTTAAACAACAAGAAAAGATGTACACCATGAGAGTACGTATATTGACAGAGACACATGTATCCTTTCAGTATTCAGTATTCAACGCATGCTTAGTCATGGGCATATTAATCATGTGCAACGGTATTTATAGTCTTTTTACACAAAACATTGCCTTTAATATTGTCCAGTGTGCTATAACTGAAATATATGTTTTTATTTTAAAGATGTGGGGCACAATTCAGGATTGGGTATACAAGCAGTCATTGTACAGCTAATGTTTGGGCCTCCCGCGGGTCCCCACTTTGTCTGGTTTCAGATCAGGTATGCTTATGGGTGTTGTCCCCATCCTCCCACCCCCAGCAGTATCCCGCTACTGCCAATCCCTTTCTTATAGTATTATGGTAAATGTTCAGGGTCCGCTTATGAGTGAGAACATGTGGTACTCTGTTCTTTGTTTGAAATATGTTTTGAAATACAAAAGGCATTTAACTGAAAAATATTAAAACATTTTTAATTTTATTGTAGTAAGAGGACTTAACATGAGATCTACCCTCTTTTTTCCCCTTTATCTTACTGTAAAGATGTGGGATGCAAGTCAGGTGGAGGCACATGAGTGGTCCAAGTAAAGGTAGAGTTTGGGCATCCCACAGGTCCTCATTTCCCTTGGTTTAGGATCAGGCCCCCTTAATGATGCTATGTGCCCCCTCCTCCCTTGGGAGTGTCCCGTTACTGCTGACCCCTCTCTTGTAGTCTGGTGATAAATGTTCAAGACCCACTTAAAAAATAGTAAATGCACACTACAGTACACTGATCTAAGCTAACTATAGGCACAGTGTTGTCCAGATCTCTAGAACTTATACATCCTGCATAATTAACACTTTATGTCCATTGATGAACAATTTCTCATTTCACACCCCCACCCCTGGTAACCATTCTACTTTCTGATTCTGAGTTCTACTGTTTTAGATACCTCATATAAGTGATGCATGTATTTGTCCTTCTGTAACTGGCTTATTCTGTTTAGCATAATACTTTCAAGCTTCATCCGTATTGCAGGATTTCTTTCTTTTTGAGCTGGAATAATATTTCATTGTGTGATTCATTAGATGAACAAAAAAGTATTCGTCTTGCGATGGACATTTACGTGTTTCCACATTTTGGCTATTGTGAATAATGTTGCAGTGATCACTGGGTGCTATTATGGATTGCATCAAGATCCTGATTTCAATTCTTTTGGAGAAATACAAGCTTATATAGTAGTTGCATTTTTAATTTTCTGAGATACCTACATCCTGTTTTCCACAGCAACTACACCATTTTTGCATTCCCAACAGCACACAAGAGTTTCAATTTCTTCACATGCTTACCAACACTAGTTTTATTCACAGGCTGCTTCTTTTCATCAGTTTAGACGACTCGTCCACATTTGTTGATAAGGATATCAAGATGGGTGCTTTTTTTTTTATCACAGCATATTCATCATCTTTGAGATTGTCCAATATCACAGCACGGTCACAATCTTTGAGATTGTCCAATATCGACACATGAGAAACAAAGAAAGAAAATATACTCTCATTCTCCAATTCTTTAAATAATGATTGCCCAATATAAATATCTAGTTAAAGAGCCTTTTCACATATCTATAGTAATTAAGATAAATTATGTTAACGCAGTAGTAACAGACATCCTTCAATATTTCAGTGGCTTAAAACCACGGAAGTTCTTATTTCTGGTCCCAGCTATACATCAAATGAGGAGCTGTGGAAGTGACCTCCTCATTAGTCCTTCAGATAACCAGGCTGTTGGGGCTTTTATCCCTCTAGTGCTTGGAAAAAAATGAAGTGGGGCATTGAGTACCAGCACTTTAATACTTCTATCCACAGTGACATATGCCACTTTGTTCAAGTTCACTCAACCATGGTGGGCGGGGAAGGAGACTGAAATCTCATATTGCTCACAAGTTAGTAACGTTTGCCACATGTCTAATATAATATTGCAGCATTTCTGTTAAAGTGAATCCTAATTCCCAAAATCACATGAAAGAAAGAGCTTATTGGGAGGAAGTAAAAATTGTTTTTCTATATTCATGGCCAACTTTAAAATGAAGCATAGTCATATGAGGCTATCATGCATTCCAAAGTTAAGCAAAAAATATTTGTATATTGTAAAAGTACATATTATCCACTTTGCAGGAGAAGATTTCTTAAATAACGAATTTAAGCAAGAGAGAAACTGATATACTTGTTGTTTTATATATACAGAGGGTACAGTCGTTTATCTTTCTGCTTTTTAAATTTCCTTTCTGTGAGTTTCATGCTTGTCTTCTCGCTATTTGAAACCAGGAGATGGAGCCATGCAATTGAAGACATTCTAGCATCTAGTTTCTCTGGATTTTTCTGCGCGAACCCTTCCCACTATTCAAGAAATAGCATTTACTGGATTTTCAAATCTATTGGTATGTAATTGTAAGAAGGATAATTATGTCCTGTTATTATTATTATTGTTTTTCTTCACTTAAAAAACGTTTTGCTGATGGTTAGTCTAATTTATTTGTCTTTTCAAAGAATTATTTTTTGGTTTTATTCTTAAGTTTATGTTTATTTTTTAATCCCACAAAATTCTGCTTTTACCTGTATTGAGTGTTTCTACTTTTCTGTTTTATGTATTTTTATATTTGCTAAACTGAAAGTCTAGGTCACAAATTATTAGTTCATTTTAATTTAAGAAAGGCACTATAAGAGTACAAAACACCTTTTGAATACTATTTTGGCTGTATCCCATGGTTTTAATAAGTTGTTTTTGTTTTTGTGATTGATGTTTTTATTTCTTCGTCTTGATAATTTTTTAAAAGATTGCTTTTAAACTTTCAAGTGATTAGATGGGGAAATTTTACTTTTTTATTGATGTATACTTTTATTACATTGTGGTCACAGAATGTGAATTTTGTTATTCAGATTTATACTGCCTTTGTGATATAGTTTTTGTGGAGAGTTTTTGCAATATTTCATCATGTTTTTAAAAAATGTGTATTATCCATTTTTGAGACGTATATGTCCACATATAAATTAAATTAAAAAAAGAAATAGCATTTAATCTACAGATTTGCAAGGAGAAAAGAGATTTATGCAAATGCCTCATTCTTTTTATAAATACATTGATATGCAACAGATATAAAATAAATACAGCTGGGTCATATGTTCAGGACTGTTATGCAGCAAGAATAGTCTATATTTCACAAATGCTTCTTCAGTACTCCTAACCCTGTGGGAGTTTTTTAAAAAAATCACACTTATTTTATTTTACTTGGTTCCGGAAAGTGTATCAATTTGTATTAAACATCAAGATACCTATGGTTGAATCATAATAAAACTTGATATTTGAACCAAGCCATAAATCAAGAGTTATATGCCAACAAGGGCCAGGAATGTATACTGCTGAGTGATGTGGGATGGGTGGGAATTGTTGCAAATAGAGATTGTCTGAGGGTGTAGGGTGATGTGGACTCTTGCTAACACCTAGTCAATTGTGGCTATGGGAAAATGCAAATTCTGTACTGTTAGAATGTCTGATTTTAAATAGAAACCAAGGTCTCATATATTATGTGAAATATACAGATTATAAAAATTTAAACTGTAGTATTTTTAAAGATTTATAAAAATTCTCCAAGCTAAACAAACACCTTGGGGTTACTGATTTATGACCTTGCTTTAAGTAGTTAAGAGACACTTTTACATCTGTTATCTCACCGAATCCTAATAAGAATGCTACGAGATGATTGTTATTATTGCTATTTTATTATCGTGGATAATGGGGCTAAGGGCAACCAAGTGATTTACCTAAAGTCACAAAGCTAGTTTGTGGATTTTTCATCCAGTTCTACCTACTGTTCTTTCTGCTTTTAAAGGCCTTTTTAGAAGATGTTTTCTGAATATTGAAGTGGGTATGTGGTCAGACATCTGGATCTCTCTTTTCCGGTCCCAGTTTCTGGACTTTCTGTATGACTTTGAGCTTGACCTTTCTTATTTCAATTTATCTGTTAGAGGGGGGCACTTCTAGACCCGGGTTTCTATGGCTACCTCCAGCTGCGAACCCTATGGTTTTCAGCCAGTAACCTCATTGCATATTCTTGAAATTAGTCCTTTGTCAGATGTATAGTTTGCAAATATTTTCTCCCATTCTGTAGGTTGTCTATTTACTTTGCTGATTATCTCTTTTGCTGTGAAGAAGATTTTTAGTTTAATTAAGTCATACATATCTGTTTATTTATTTTGTTGCATTTGCTTTTAGGGTCTTAGATATAAATTCTTCACCCAGGCCAATGTACAGAAGAGTTTTCCTGGTTTTCTAAGAAGCAAGAGCTAAGCTATGGGACCACAAAGAAAGATCCCGAGTATATTGTATAGAATAGTGTAATGGACATGGAAGACTCAGAAGGGGAGAGGTGAGAGTGGGGTCAGGGATGAAAATGACCTGTCAGGTACAACGTACAGTAGTTGGGCAACAGATACATCTTAAAGCCCAGAGTTTTTCACCATGATATAATTTATCTATGCAACCAAGAGCCACTTTACCCCTGAAGCTATTGAAATAAAATAAATAAACAAATAAATCATGTTGTACACTTTAAAAAAAGACACAATGATCTCGTATTGAAAATTTTAGAAAGAGATTGTCAAAACTTGCCATCCCATTAGACTTTTTCCCCTTTGAAGAGTTCCATAACAACTAGTACAACTTCCATGGAAAACAGTTTGGCGATTCCTAAAAGATCTAAAAATCTATCTTCCATATGACCCCGCAATTCCCCTTCTGGGAATCTACCCAGAGGAACTCAAATCACTGTATGAAAAAGATACCTACATACGCGTGTTTATTGCAGTATTATTCATAATAGCAAAAACATGGAACCAACCGTGCTGCCCATTGAAAGAAAACTGGATAAAATAAAATGTGGTACGTATACACAATGAAATATTATGCAGCCATAAAGAAGGACAAAATTATGAACTTCACAGCAACTTGGGTGGATTTAGAGTCCATCATACTCAGTGATCTATCATAGAAACAAAGAACAGAATACCACATATTCTAACTCATAAGCGGACCCTGAACAATTATTATAATACTGTAAGAAAGGGACTGGCAGTAGCCGGAAACTGCCAGGGGAGTAGGGGTATACCACATCAATAGGGGTACCTGATCTCAAACTAGGTGAAGTGGGGACCAAAGTGAGGCCCAACTTTACCTGTACAATGACCATTTATATACCTAACCCTGAATTGTACCCCACATCTTAAAAAAAAAAGTTCTAGAACTTTCTGCCCCAGAAGAGAGAATATCTTTTATAATGTAAAAATGATGATGAAAAAGAGATCAGTTTTTACTGGTTAAAAATACTCATTAATCATAATGTCTCACCCATCTGTTATATTCTCCTCAGGAATAAAAGACAGAATAAGCATTAGTAAGGCCTGTGTGTAGTCATATCATTTGTCATTTTTCTGCCACCTCACAGGCACACACCACTCTTTCCTTACTGAGTCTAATTTTACCAATCTAGGTTGATTAGTGACCTTCATAACAAACTATTTGCTTTGAGTTTTTTGACTTTTCTGCAATTTAATACTGGTTTAAGGAATGAAGAATTGTTTTGGTTCGAAATTTTCTGCAGTGTTTCCAAGTTTATTTTGGTGTCCAGACTGGTCAACATTTAAATTAAAATATGTTGAAGCCGGGCTCGGTGGCTCAGTCTGTAATCCCGCGCCTTTGGGAGGCTGAGGTGAGTGGATTGCCTAAGCCTGCGGGTTCGAGACCCGCCTGGGCAGCTAGACCTCATCTCTACAATAAATCAAAAAATCAGCCGGGCATGGTAGCACATGCCTGTAATTCCGGCTACTCAGAAGGCTGAGGCAGAAGGATCACCGGAGCCCAGCAGGTTGAGGTTGCGGTGGCCGGGAACGACCACTGCACTCCAGTCTGGGCAACAGAGTGAGACTCCAACTCAAAAAAAAAAAAAATGTTGAAACAAACAAACAGAAAACAACAAATAAATAGCCTCATTGCAAAGACTCGGGTCACCAAATGTCGTTATGGTCATGATCGTCTCAGTTATAATGATTAGTCAGCAGATACAAATTACCCTTCTTGTTCAGCCTGTCTACATTTTTGGTGTTCTCTTTCTTATCTCCACATAGTCTAAAAAGACAAAATCTGTGCTCCTGAGTTGAATTAATCTGGTCTCTACTTTTCGACTAAGAACTATGAACTTGTGACTTTTCTGTTTTCTAGGTATATACATATTTGCAATGTTTAAACTACAAATTTCAATGGGAAGGCAGACATAAAGGGGCCAAAGGCAAGTCTATCTGCAGCTATCTTTAATCAGAGTCTCTAATTTATGACTCTTCAATGAGTTTCTCTACTCCTTAATGAAATAGGGTACCTCTAAGTGCTATAACTTCTTAGAATGCTTTTAAATATAAATGCCTACTTTTCTGCCATCTTGGGAAAAATGTTTGAATAGTTACTTCGTTTTTTTAAAGCAGTCAGGAGACAGTCAAAATTCTCTTGAACTAAAGAGTCTCTGCCATTTGGTATTTTGATCATTTTCAAAATTTAGAACTCTCTCGGAGAACAAGTGAGTTTACATGTTGAATCCAATTTGTCTTAGTGAAATTGATTGGTGGATTTTTATGCCAAATACATAGATATTCTACATAGCACAGAGTTATTGATTAAGGATGTTAATACCCACTTATAAAACAAAGTTTTCGCTGAGAAGAACATTACGTCTTAAATTCCTGACCGGTTTCAGACATTTTTGAAACCAGCACTCAGTTTATCTCTAAATTCCTCTTGGTCTCATTTAAAAGATTTCAAAGCAAAGTATTTCCCACAATAAATATACATTGCTGCATTATGACCGGCATACCTACCACTAGGATTTCTTGTAAAAGGAGCAAAGTGTTTAATTCAGATCAACCAAACCACATGCTATCCTAATTTTTCATTTTGTTGTCATTAAAAATGTAATAGTGGCATAGATATTAAAGTGAAATAAGTAATATGGCATGCAGTGTAGAGAAACTTAAGCAAGAATGATTCCAAACAACTCAAGTTTGTATATAGCAAAGCAGATTTAGTGGAAGTTTTATGTGGGGGAATAATGGTTCCAATAAATTAGACATTTTTGATCTTTCTACTTGCTTCTCTGGGGAAAAGTATCTTTTCACAACAGTGAATTGAAAGAGGTGATGTATACATCTGCATAATAAAGAAAAATACAGATCAGACCATGCTTCACATATATGTGAGCAACTTTCAGAAGCAGAGCCTAGGTTTTTGCACTTTGGTAAAATGAACCAGAAATAACAACCTTTTGTGAGTCCTGTTAAATATGCTTGATGCAGTGCTTGTGACAAAGTAGAAGCTGGCTAAATGATATTTTTTCCATATTGCCTATTTTCTCTTGCTTTTTGAGAATTGTATCTCATCTTTTTGTTCAGTATTTGATTTTCTAACAGTCATTTAAACTATCACTAACATTCATATTTTTGGATCATAGCATACACATGAAATTAGGGCAAACATATTTTATTTACCTTATTTTTCAAACAACTTCTGAGCTAACTTTGTTTTCATGTGATGCTTCTGCTACTTCTGCTATGAATCGACAGGCTTCTAACTCATTGAAGACTTGCAAATGCCGAAGTTTAAAATAAAATGTTTTACTCTCTACAAAGTTAAAAAGATTTGAAGAAGATATTTATCCTTTAAAACTCCACATTAGTCTTTTTTACTCAAAATATAAAATCAAACATAAAGCTTCCCTTGATGTAAAAAAGGAACTCGCAGTTTTAGGACCCTTCAGTTTTACTTTTCCCCATTAAAAATGGAGCCAACAATTTAAAAAAAACAAAATGAAGAAAATTGAGCTGAAGAGTTAATACAGTTAATCTGTTTTAAAGGTGGAGAGTAAAGTTGTTTCTGAATCTTGTGACTCAACATGTAATTGTCCGAGTCATTCATTAATGTTAAGCTGATTCCATGACACATGAGCACAAAGGTGGGACAACCAATACCGGACACTGCCAAAGGAGGGAGGGAGGAAGCAGGGATAGGGACACAGCCACATGGGGTAGTATGTCCACTAGCAGGAGAGGGCCTGCTGGATGCCCAGTCCTCATCCAGTTCACTTAATGTGGTACATCCTCACGTGCACTCCACAACTCTAAAAAAAAATATTCTACGAGAGAGCACCCAACTCTTTTTTTTTTTTTTTTTGAGTTGTAGTCGCACTCCGTCACCCAGGCCAAATGGCAGTGGCACGCTCACAGCCACTGCAGCCTCGACCTGCTTGGCTCAGGCCATCCTTCCGCCTCAGCCTTCCAAGTAGCTGGAACTACAGGCACGTGCTACCACGACCGGCTTATTTTTTGATTTATTGTAGAGACAAGTTCTTGCCAAGTTGCCCAGGCTGGTCTCGAACCCATGGGCTCAGGCAATCCTCTCACTTCTGTCTCCCAAAGTACTGCAATTACAGGCATGAACCACCACACCCGGCCAGAGCACCCAACTCTTATATCTGAAACAACATGCTGTCCAGGGCAGCTAAACGTTTGGGGAAAAAAAACACACAACTGTGCATCATTGAAAATTTATGTTCACTGATCTCCCATGGGCCAACAAGTCCTATCTATCTCTAATACATTTGTTTGGTTTTTTGCATTATTTTACATTTTCTTCTCTCTCCTCAAATCTCCCACATTATTTTTCTTTCTCTCAGTGGATGAATTCATTTCATGCTTCACCATGAAAGAAGACACAGAGAGAGAATTATCTCAGTTTTCTGATGGCAAATATGCCAACCTGTCAGCATCTGTGCCCACTGACCACAGTTTCTCTCCTGTTACAAAGGAAAACTGTCCTTCCTCTTAATCTTAATCCTTACCCTCCAATTGGGTCCCATCCTGTCTCACCAACATGACCACTAGTCAGAAAATTAATGCTCTCTCTCATTCTCCGGGCTTTCCTCGTCTCTTTTGTCTCCTATACGGCGAAACTTCTCAACATGTGATCTGCATTTGTTATGTTCAGCGGCTTGGTGAGATGAACCAGAAATAATAACCTTTAGTGAGTCCTGTTAAATATGCTTGATACAGTGCTTGGGACAAAGTAGAAACTGACTGAATGTTATTTTTTCCTTTTGCCCATTTTCTCTTGCTTTTTGAGAATTGTATCTCATCTTTTTCTCCAGTGTTTGATTATCATCCTGTCTTCTTCTCAACTCACTCTTACTTGGATTTCATCTGTACCATCCCACTGATGACTTGTTCAATATTCCTACTTGTTCCTTTAAGTGGGCACATTCAAATACACTTCCTTATTTCCCCCCTGTGAAACAGATTACTTAACTGCTTACTTAGTTGCTTAACTGTTCTAGTGAATTTTCCTTTTTAAATTGAGGTAAAATAACGGGCAGTAAAATGTACCAATATTAATTCTATGGTTTGATGTTGACTTACACATGCATGTTTGTAAACACTGTTCAGTCCAAGATGCAGAAACACTGACATCAACCCAGAAGTCCCTCATGCCCCTTTCCTGTCAATATTTCCATTTGTAACCTTTTTGTGACTTACACCATCATGCTCTAGCCTAGTCCTGAACTGTACATAAACAGAATAATGCAATGTCTACTCTTTGTGCCAGGAGCATTTCACTGAAAATAGTATTTTGAGATTTAGTCACAGTGATGCGTATATAATTTCTTCTACTTCTTTTTTTTTTTTTTTGAGTAGGAATCTCACTCTGTAACCTAGGCTGGAATGCAGTAGCATGTTCACAGCCACCGCAACCTCCACCTGCTGGCTTCAGGCGATCCTTCCTCTTCAGTCTTCCAAGTAGCTGGAACTATAGGCGCACACCAGCACACCCAGCTAATCTTTTGATGTATTGTAGAGACAAGGTCTCGCCAAGTTGCCCAGGCTGATCTCAAACCCCTGGACTCAGGCAATCCTTTTGCCGTGGCTTCCCGAAGTGCTGGGATTACAGGTGTAAGCCACTGCGCTGGCAATAGTTTCTTCTTAATGCTGTGTAAAGTTCAATTGTATGAATGTACCACAGCTAGTTTATACGTTTTCCTCTTGGTGGGCATTTTTTTTTATTATCAATTTCAAATCTTTGTTATTTTCTTCTTTGTTCTATTCTCTTTCAACTTAACTTGCTCCTTTTTTTTTTTTTTAGCTCCTTGAGATTAAACTTTTATCATTGATTATATACATTTCTTCTTTTTTAATTTTGTGTTTAAAGAGAAACATTTCTCTAACTCACTGGTTAAACTGTATCTTAGAAATTTGATATGTGACATTTTCATGATTTTTCAATTAAAAATATTTGCTAGTTTTCATTGTGATTTTCAATTTAAACTCATGGATTATATGGAACTGTGCTTCTTTTTTTAGTGTAAAGTAGAATTTTACTTTTTAATTTTAATTCTTCTTTGTGGGGTTGCTATTCAGGGTTAGGTATACAGATAGGTGTTTCTTGATTTTCAAGCATTTTGGGATTTTAAGTTTTCTCTTTGGCACTGACTTTTAGTTTAATTTCATTGCGATCAGAGAACTTACTCTGTGTGATTTTAGTGCTTTGAAACTTATTGAGAATTACTATATGTTACAGCACATAGTCTGTTTTGTTAATGCTCATGTTCACTTGACAATGTGTATCTTCAGTCGTTAGGCAAGACAGCGTGTAAATGTCAATTTTAGGTCAGGTTGACAAGTAGAGTTCACAATTGTCGAAAGCCTTTCTGATTTTTTGGTTTGCTCCCTCTGTGAATTATAGAATGACCTATATTTAAATCTCCAACTGTGAATATAAGTTTGTTTATTCCACCATTAGGTTCTATCCATTTTTGCTTTATAAATTTTAGTTTATATTTTTACATAGCGTGAATAGGATTTTTATGCCTTTTGGTGAACTGGACCATTCAGCTACATGAAATGCTCTTCTTTATCTCTGATAATAATCTTTGCCCTCATGTTTTATTTGACTGATATTAATATTTTCACATCAGCCTTCTCATGGCTAGTATTGGCAAACATAGTTTCTCCTTTACAACTCTACTTGTATCTTTATATTTAAAATATATCTCCTGAAATGGAAAATAATTGGTTTTTTAAAAAAAAAATTCCATCTGATAATATTTATATTTATAGCGTTTAACCCATTTATATTTTATGTATATTTAAATTAGAGTGCTTAATATATTTATATTTTATGTAATAGCTGATATAAATTTAACTAATTTGCTATTTTAAAATTTTTGCTTCATTTATTCCTTATTCTTTATTCAGTTTTTTTTCCTTGTTGAATTATTTTTCTTCATTCTGTGTCATTTTGTCTCTCTTTTTTAGCTCTATCACTTTGCATTACTTTTTTTAGGGTTCACTGTAAAGTGACACTCTCCAGCATGGTGGCCATCAGGAACATGGGCCACTTAAATTTAAATTAAATGAATGTATAAATTTAGTTTCTGTTTGTGTGATAGAAAAAAATATATATACACACACATGCAGGGGGTGCCAAAAATGCATACACATTTAAAAAATTTTTATTTTAAGGATGAGGGGTACAAGTCAGGATTGAGTACACAAATGCTCATCGTACAGGTAAAGTTTGGGCCTCACTTTGGTCCCCACTTCACCTGGTTTCTTATCAGGTACTCTTACGGATGAAGTGTGCCCCTGTCCCTTGGCAGATTCCCACTACTGTCAATCCTTTTTTGTAGTATTATGATAATTGTTCAGGGTCTACTTATGAGTGAGAACATGTGGTACTCAGTTCTTTCTTTCTGTGAGAGATCACTGAGTATGATAGACTCTAAATCCATCCAAGTTGCTGCGATGTTCATAATTGTGTCCTTCTTTAAGGCTGTGTAATATTCCATCATGCATATGTACCACATTTTAAAAATTCAATCCAATTTTGATGGGCAGCATGGTTGGTTCCATGTTTTTGCTGTTGTGAAAAATGCTGCAATAAATATGCATGAGCAGATATTTTTTTCATAGAGTAATTTGAGTACTTCTGGGTCTATTCCCAGAAGAGAGATTGCTGGGTCACATGAAAGGTTGATTTTTTAGGTATTTCAAGAATCACCACACTGTTTTCCACAGAGGTTGTACTAGTTTGCACTTCCACCAGCAGTATAGAAGTATTCCCTTTTCCCTGCATCCTCTCCAGCATCTGTTTTTTGAGTTATTGACGATGGTCATCCTGACTGGAGTTTGGTGGTATCTCAGTGTGATTTAATTTGCATTTCTTTGATGATTAGTGATATACATATTTAAATATGACATTTGCTCAAAAGATGGCATGAATCAAATGAATGCTAGCGTCACTATGAGACAGGCAGGACAGTCAAAGAAAATGGCAGAAGCACTGTTGAGCGAGTGTCATACTACACATTGCTACCATAATTCAATTCTACTTCAAAAAGTAATACATAGATAACATCTCTTAAAATGTGTATGCATTTTTGGGCATATATATACGTATATATAGAGAGAGAGAGAGAAAGAGGGAGGAAGTGAGGGAGGGAGGGGGAGAGAGAGAAAAAAAGTGGTAGGTAGAGAGAGAGAGACATCAGAGAGCTCATACTCTCCTGCTGTGGGATATAAGAGAGCAGACACCAACAGTAAGGACAATCTTTGTGTCCACATGAGTTTAATGCCAGTCCCAACAAAACTGAAAGTGGCAAAATCTGTCCTTACCTCTCTGCTTTCCCTTTCTGCTCTCCTCCTCTGCTTTCCCTCATGAATGCCTCTTCTGTAGGTCACAAAAGATGCCTCTCCTCGGGCTTTGGCCCTGTGTCATTGTCCTCTTTACTCTGCATCCCTGAGTACCCTACTTACCCCAAAGGGAGAATGAGCGTGATATTTGCCTACGGCTTACTGGGCCAGCATCTAATGTCTATAGGACAGGGTGGCCTCATTGTCCAACTCAACACATTCCAATGTGCAATGATTCATGAAGTCTTATTAATCATGCTTTTGAAGTATTTCTTAAATGTGTTTGATCATATTCAGGGCTCACAGTCTCTTATGAAATAACAAGACAACTTCTTAAATAAATGACCTTTGCGGTTCTAGGAACTTTCTTGCCAAATGCAGATTTTTTTTTTTTTGCACTTTCCCCAAAGTTATGTTTTAGAACTTAAATAAATCATGTTGTTTTTCTATGTACACAGATGAATAAATAACCCAAAACTCCTCTTGGCTGTTTCTCACTTCCTATAGAATAACACAACTATTGCCATTATTAGAATTGCCCTAGTTTACACTCCCACCAACAGTGTAAAAGTGTTCCCTTTTCTCCACATCCTCTCCAGCAGCTGTTATTTTTTGAGTTGTTGATAATTGCCATTCTGACTGGAGTTAGGTGGTATCTCAGTGTGGTTTTGATTTGCATCTCCCTGATGATTAGTGAGGTTGAACATTTCTTCATATGTCTGTTGGCTGCTCGGATGTCTTCCTTTGTGAAGTGTCTGTTCATATCTTTTGCCCATTTTATAATGGGGTTGTTTGTTTTTTCTTTTCAGCACATTTGAGTTCCTTGTAGATCAAAGATGTTAAGCCTTTGTCTGACCTGGAAAGTAGTGTGGCAATTCCTAAAAGCTTTAAATATCAACCTCCCATACGACCCCGCAATCCCCCTACTGGGAATATATCCCGAAGAACTCAAATCACTCTATAAAAAAGATACCTGCACACGTTATGTTTATCGCAGCTTTGTTCACAATAGCAAGAACCTGGAAGCAACCATGCTGCCCATCAAAAGAGGACTGGATTAAAAAAAATGTGGCACATATACACGATGGAATACTATGCAGTCATAAAAAAGAACAAAATCATGAATTTCGCAGCAACCCGGATGGAACCAGAGTCTATAATACTGAGTGACCTCTCACAAAAACAAAGGCCCGAGTATCACAAGTTCTCACTCATATAATGGACCTTGAATATCCAACCTAATACTATAAGAAAATGACTGACAGTAGTGGGAAACTATGGCGGGGGCAGGGAGATGCGATTAACGGTAGCAAATATCTGTCTGGGGATGGGGAAACACCTCTTATCAATAGGGTGCCTAAATGAAACGTATTTGTATACCTAATCCTTAACTGTACCCCACAACATCATAATAAAAAATATTGATTATAAAAAAAAATTGTCATCACTAGTTTTCGTTTGGTTGCCTATAATGCTATAACTCCTGCCACTTACTATGGCTATCACTATTATGATTTCTAACTACTGTTTATTGAGCATGTACTATGTACTGGGCAATAAGCACTTTATATAATATATGGGTTAAGAACATGGATTTTTGGTTAGACAGATCTACGTTTTAATCATATTATAGCCACTCTCTAGAAAATCATTTAATTTTAGTTTCCTCAACTGTAGAATATGGATAATAATAATATCTAAGACTTAATATTACTTCTTGAGAATTGAATGAGATAATGCATGTAAAAACAGAAAAAGCTTGTTATATAATAAGTCATCAAAAACAGTAACTGTTGCATTATGACCATAATTGTTGTAAACATATTATCTTTCATTTCTAGCTTAATCTTGAGTCTCATCCTCACTTGACATGCAAAGAAATTAGGGTTCAGAGATATTAAGTTTAGAGACGTTAAGTCCAAGTTCACATGGTAAAGTAACCCAGCTGGGGTACAAAACCATGATCTTATCACCATCCCTCTTTGCTATATTTCTTAGTGTATATACAACATAAAACAAAAAACAAAAACTGGCTTCATGGGCACAAAGATGGAAAAACAGACACTAAAGACTCCTACAGGGAAATGGGAGGGGGGCAAAGGTTGAAAAAATACCCACTGGGAATCATTCTCACTATCTGGGTGGGCTTAATAGAAACCCGAAGCTCACCATCTTGCAACTTACCCATATAACAAACCTGCACATGCACCCCTTGAATCTAAAACAACAATGGTGAATAATAAAACCTGGCTGTACCCAGCTTCCCAGGATCATCTTTTTCTCCAGTCTCTCCCCTGGGTTCCCATGAACCAATTCTCATCTCTACACACAGCAGACCCCCTCCTCATCCCCGAGCCTGTGACAACATTTCACGCCACCATTTCTTTGCTGTGATGTCTCCCTCTTCCAGCTTTGCCCATGCCCTGGCTCACGGCCAGTGACATCACCTCTGCCAACCTGTCCTGGGATCTTCCTGCTGCCCGCTCTCTCTCTGCCTCCGTGCCCACATCTTTTTAAACTTACACATGGGTAAGACTTTGCTGTTCACTTATCTTCCCAGTTCATGGAATTTCTCTAGGATACAGAGTAGAGTTTAGCAAGTCCTTAAGACAGGACCTATAATTAGTATTTACTGTGTGTTTCCTTAGATGAGGAACCATGAATAAATGAAAGAATGAAGGAGTGAGAAAAAATGTATTTAAAGGCATTGGAAGCTGAGAGGAGAAGAAATTCACATTAGGAGAAGTGTCTCATCTGTGCCTTCTGTTTCCCGGGCTGAAGCTTCTTCTGGGCCGGGTTGCTCAGTGAGTCTCTTGTGGTGGTCAGCACCGTCAGACAGTGCTGGTTGTAGAGGTCTCACAGAACTGCTTTGGCCTTTGTTCCTAAGTGATTGCCTGGGTGACTCAAAGGCAGCTGGGCGAGCCATCCACGCTCATCTCACTTTCCTTTGATTCTATTTCTCCAGCTGCTGGGAAGCCGATTGGCAAAGGCAGAGCTTACCTGGGCTGAATGCTCCATATGCCCATCTGGGGTGCATTCTTGTTATTGTTTATTTATTTATTTTTGGCCTTGTCAGGCGTTGAAGTATTTTCCAGTCTGGAGAACAGGAACATGCCAAAGAGCAACATTGGGCCATGAGACACAGGACAATTTAAGCAATGCTCTCATTGCTGAAGAAAAGAAAAATGTGTCAAGGGGATAACTATAAAACAATCCAGGTGAATAACACAGGGGACATCAGGCCACACAACAGTGGATGACTCGGTGCTGCTATATAAAAACCAAAGGCATAAAGACGCACCGTGTGAAGAAAATTAAAGAAAAATTAACAGACAACACGAATATTGAGAAAACTGGGCTTCCAGAAGAGGCAAAACATGAAAAACTTAATAGGAACAGTCTGGGCTTGTAATCCCAGCGCTTGGTATAAAGGAAATTCAGAAATGTCATTACCCCTCTTATAGCTACTCTTTTGAACAGTAATTACTAGGCAAACCAAAGAGAAAGAGATGGATATTTTTAAATCCCTACTATGTGGTCATCGATTTCTGTAAAATATCTCATTGAGTCCTTCTGATAGTTTATGGGATGCATATGATTTTTCCCATTTGCTCAGAGAGGTTAAAAAAAAAAAAATTGGCTGCCGGGCTCGGTGGCTCAGCCTGTAATCCCGCGCCTTTGGGAGGCTGAGGTGAGTGGACTGCCTGAGCTCGCGGGTTCTAAACCCGCCTGGGCAGCGAGACCTCTTCTCTACAATAAATCAAAAAAT
>NW_007232988.1:0-13210 GCF_000164805.1 Carlito syrichta | reverse complement strand
CGGTGGCCAGGAGTGGCCACTGCACTCCAGTCTGGGCGACAGAGTGAGACTCCAACTCAAAAAAAGAAAAAAATATGTGGCTAAGATCACACGGTGTAGTAGCCAGAGCCAGAATTCGAATCAAATGTGATCACACTGGCAGGTACAAGGCATCTTTTTTTTTCTTAAATAAAATTTTAAAATTCAGAAAAGCATCATGAATGTTGTGTCAACATTCATATACAGGCATACCTAAAAATAAAATGTGGATTTGGTATCAGACCACTGCAATAAAACGAATATTGCAATAAAGCAAGTTATACAAAATGTGTGGCTTCCCAGTGCATATGAGGGTTATGTTTATGTGAGACTGCTTTATCATGAAAATGCAGCATTCAGTTACGTTTTCTGGTCCCATTTCTAATTCTGGTTTTCTTGTTACTTCTGTATTCCTTGCTGCAGTGACTTCTACATCAGTTGTGACTTCTTTCACTAAAGTCCTGAACCCCTCAAAGTCATTCATAAGAGTTGAGATTCACTTCTCTCATACGCCTGTTAATTTTGATCTCCTTCATAAATCACAAATGTTCTTAGTGGTGACTAGAATGGTGACTCCTTTCCAGAAGGTTTTCAATTTACCTTGCCGAGATCCATTAGAGGACTTACTAGTTAATGGGAGCTATAACCCTATGAAATTTATTTCTTAAATAAGAAAACTTGAATTCAAAAATTCCTCCTTGATCCATGAGACACAGAATGGAAGTCAGGTTAGCAGGTATAAAAACAACATGAACCTCTTTGTAAATCTCCATCAGAGCTCTTGGGGGACCAGGTGCATTGTAAATGTGCAGTTATATTTTGACAGGAATCTTTTCCGAGTACATCTCAACAATGGGCTTAAAATATTCAGTATACCATGCTGTAAACAGATGTGCTGCCATCCAGGCTTTGTTATTCCATTTACAGCACACAGGCAGAGTGGATTTCCCATAATTCTTAAGAGCCCTGAGAGTTTTGGAGTCGCAAATGGGCACTGGTTTCAATGTAGAGTCACCAGTTGCATTAGCCCTTAATGAGAGAGTTAGCCTGTCTTTTGAAGTTTTGAAACCAGGCATTGACTTCTCCTCTCTTGCTATGAAAAGTCCTAGAGAGTACCTTTTGCTTTCCAGTATAAAGCTGTTTGGTCTACATTGAAAACCCATTGTTTAGTGTAGCCACTTTCACCACTTCTCTTGGCTAGAGCTTCTGAGTAACTTGCACTTGTATGTTATGGAGACGACTGCTTTCCTTAAACCTTGTGACCAACCTCTGCTGACTTCAGACTTTTCTTCTGCAGTGTTCTCATCTCTCTCAGCCTTCACTGAATTGGAGGGAGTGAGGGCCTCCCTGTGGATGAGGCTTTGACTGAAGGGAGTGTTGTGGCTGGCTGGGTCTTCTATCCAGACCACGCACACTCCTCCATATCAGTAAGAGGGCTTGTTCACTTCCTTATCTTTCGTGTTTTTCCTGGGGTAACACTTTTTCTTTCCTTCAAGAACAAGAGGCCTGGCTTTTGGCCTGTGTTGGTTCTGATATGCCTTCCTCACTAAGCCTCATCATTTCTAACTTTTGATTTAAAAAGGGAGACATGGGACTCTTCCTCTCACTTGAACACTTAGAGGCCATTGCAGAGTTTACAATTGACCTATTTTCAATATCGTTGTGTCTGAGGGATTATGGAGGCCCCAGGGGACTGAGAGAGAGATGAGAAAACAGCCAGTTGGTGCAGCAGGCAGAATGCCCACATTCATTGATTAAGGTCTCCATTTTATAGGGGCGTGGATGGCTGTGCCCCAAAACCACGACAACTGTAACACTGGAGATCACTGATGGCAGATCGCCATAACAGGTACAATAATAATGAAAAAGTTGGAAATATTGTGAGAATGACCAAAATGTGACACAGAGACATGAAGTGAGTGCACACTGCTGGAAAAATGGTGTTGATAGACTAGCTCCAGGCAGGGTTGCTACAGACCTTCAATTCATATTAATAAAAAGTGCAATACAGTTTTCCTCCCCTACATACGAAACTTCAGGTTGTCAATTTTCAAAGATGTGAACATGCGTTTCCATGTCCAATCACATAAGTTAGTTTATGTGTCTGATATACATTGTCATGTGCATGCATTCTCAAGTGGTTGTGCTTTGGCATACTTTTCTGTACAGGACTGAATAGAGCACAGTCATATAGTATCTTTATTTCAAGGCCAGGATGTCCAGAAGCAAGCATAAAAGCAGCGGTGACGTAGCTGATACCGTAGCTGATTGTGTTAGTTGGGCCCCTAGGTTAACTTCGTTGGACTTACAGACAAATTGGACTTAGGAACATGCTTTCAGAATGGAACTTGTCCGTATGAAGGGGACTTATTATGTCTGCAAGACACAAGAAAGCAAAGCACAACAGAACAAGGTGTGCCTGTCCTTACAGAACTGACACTGTCTCATATTTGATTTATGTCTTTTTTGTCAAAATGATACAATTGTTGTTGAAGTCTTTCTAGTCCTTCCCCCACTCTCCCACTCCCTGACCTGTCTTCCTGGGTAGGCAGACACTAAATTTGGGGTGAGTGACAGGTGGCCAGTTGCTTGCTAAAATTCTGTCTTTGCTTTTTATAGTTTAAAGCTGTCCCTGGGAAATGGCTGTTCAGTCAGTGGCTACATTTCTGGAGTCCTCCTCAGGTTAGGTGTGACCTTCTGGCTACTTCTCACCCAGGCAAGTCACTTCTCACCAAAGCTTTTAGGAAGCAGATGTGTTCCCTTCGTTCCTTTTTCCCTTCGTTGGCTGGATGCAGAGGACTATGCCCCAGAAGATTCTGGAGTTTAAAGACTGAAGGAATCTGTATCCCTGAATCAATCACAAAGGAAGAAAGAATACCTGTTGATGAGGAAAACTCGCACAAGATGATTAGATGAGAAGAATAAATAATGGGTTAAGTCATTTAAACTTCATAATTATTCACTATATTACCCTAGTTAATAACTCTTATAATGACCTTATTAATGATTAATTTTGCTTGAATTTTTATGGATATATGACCAGCTACTCTAATTAATCCTATTGTATACCTATATTTCTCTAACCAATTACTTTAATGTTTTATAGATATTATGCCCTAATTATATTAATTCAATTATAATTTTTCTGTTAATTACATTAATAGTTGAATTTTTATTTGTAGGTATTTGTCAATAAAATGATTTTTGTGTCTTTTTTATACAAAAGTATGTGAAAAATAAAATGTGAATATTGATCAGCAATTTTTTTTCACAGAAGAGTTGATTTTTGAAATTTTTTCATATTGATATAGGTATATACTTAGGCACATGCATTGATAGCTGCATAAAAATAGATCATTCTTTTATCTGCTGTATAGAATTCTACATCACGAATGAGTCATGTTATTTATCTATTCACTTTTGATGAACATTTAGGTTGCTTTTCTTTTTTCCCTTCTACTTTGCTATTATAAGCAGTGTTGTAATGACTAGCTTTCTACTATTTTCTTGAGTATAAATGCAAGAACCATTCTAGGATATATGCCTATATTTGGCACTGCATTTGAATGCTTTTGAGATATCTTCCAAATGGGTGTATCAACAGATTTCTACAGAGATGTGTTCCAGTTCCATTTCCCTGCTTCCTTGCCAACACTTAATATGATCCTCAGAAAAGATGTCTTCCCGTTGCATGAACTTTCCTTTCTCCTTCCTTCCTTCCTTCCTTCCTTCCTTCCTTCCTTCCTTCCTTCCTTCCTTCCTTCCTTCTTTCTCTCTCTCTCTATTGCTCTCTCTTTCTTTCCCACTGTCTCTCTCTCCCTCTGTCTCTCCCTCCCTCCCTTCCTTTTTTTTTTTAAGTCAGGGTCTCACTCTGTTGCCCAGACTGAAGTGCCGTGGCACAATCCCAGCTAACCACAGCCTTGACCTCCTGAGTGCAGGCAATCCTTTTGCCTCAGCCTCTGGAATAGTTTTCCATGCACAACTATGCCCGCCTAATTAAAAAAAAAATTTTTGGTAGAGATGAGGTCTTGCTATGTTGCCCAGGGTGGTTTCGAACTCCTGGGCTCAAGTGATCCTCCCACTTTGGCCTCCCAAATTGTTGAGATTATAGGCGTGAGCCACTGTGCTCTGCCTGAGTTTTCATTTTTTAAATGACTGAAGGTTTTGTCAAGTTATCCTGGTTTTCTCTTTTGATTATTATCTGTTCATATCCTTTGCCCATTTTCTGTAAGGATTTCTTTTAAAAATTGATTTCTGAAGGTTTAAAAAAATTCTGTATATGAATCTGGTTATCTTCTCCCTTGTATGTCCCTAGCTTTCAACTTCGAGTGTGTGTCTTTTGTTGAACATACATTTTCAAGTTTGATGTAACCAATTTTGATTTTGCAAATGTGTTCTTATAATTTTTCTTCTCGTTTTGTATAATGAACACTTTCTTACCATAAGAGTTATACATTTATTTGCTATATTTTCTTCTAATATTTAAAATTCTGTATTTTATTTTATTTTAAAGATGTGGGATACAATTCAGGGTTAGGTACATAAGTGATCATCGTGCAGGTCAAGTTTGGGTACTGTTATTGATGATATGTACCCCCCCACTACTGCCAATCCCTTTCTTACAATATTATGATAAATGTTCAGGGTCTGCTTGTGGGTGAGTACATGTAGTACTCAGATCTTTGTTTTTGTGATAAATCACTTAGTATTATAGACTCTAAATCCATCCAAGTTGCTGCAAAGTTCATAATTTTGTTTTTCTTTATGGCTGTGTAATATTCTATCATGTATACATACCACATTTTCTTTATCCAATCCACTTTTGATGGGCAGCATGGTTGGTTCCATGTTTTTGCTGTTGTGAATAATATTGCAATAAATATGCATGTGCAGGTATCTTTTTTGTAGAGTGACTTGAGTTCCTCCAGGTATATTCCCAAGGGGAGTTTGCTGGGTCATATGGAAGGTCGATTTTTAGAACTTTTAGGAATTGCCACACTGTTTTCCACAGAGGCTGCACTAGTTTGCACTCCCATCAACCGTGTAGAAGTGTCCCCTTTTCCTCGCATCCTCTCCAGCATCTGTTGTTTTTTGAGTTATTGATGATGACTATCCTGACTGGAGTTAGGTGGTATCTCAGTGTGGTTTTAATTTGCATTTTTTTGACGATTAGTGGGGCTGAGCATTTTTTCATATATCTGTTGGCTGCCCATATGTCTTCTTCTGAGAAGTGTCTATTCATATTTTTGCCCACTTTTTTGTAGGATTGTTTGTTTTTTTCCTTTCAGCATGTTTGAGTTCCTTGTAGATTCTGGATGTTAGACCTTTGTCAGATTTATAGTTGGCAAACATTTCTCCCCATTCTGTGGGCTGTCTCCCCACTCTCTTGATGGTTTCTTTTGCTTTGCAGAAGCTTTTCTGTTTGATGAGGTCCCACTTGTCTATCTTTTGTGGCATTCTCTTTTGGAGAGTTGATCTGGAGTTGGTTGCCTATTCCAATTTCCGTAAGGGTGTTTTCCTACATTTTCTTCTAGGATTCTTATAGTTTGAGGCTTTACAGTTAGGTCTTTGATCCATTTAGAGTTGATTTTTGCATATGGTAACAGGTAGGGGTCCTGTTTCAATCTCCTGCATGTGGTCAGTTTTCCCAGCACCATTTACTTAATAGGTTCTCCTCTCCCCAGTGGTTGGTGGTGGAGGATTTTTTGAAGATAAGTTGGTTGAGAAATTGAGGTTTTGCTTCCAGAATCTCTGTCCTGTTCTATTGGTCTATATGTCTGTTCTTGTATCCATACCAGGATGTTTTGATTATTGTAGCTTTATAGTAGAGTTTGAAGTCTGTAGGTATGATACCTCCCACTTTGTTTTTTTTTTGGCTAAGGATTGTTTTGATTATTCACGGTCTTTCATGTTTCTGTATAAATTTCTGTATTGTTGTTTCTAGGTCTAAGAAGAATGATGTTGGTATTTTAATGAATATTGAATTAAAACTGTAGATTGCCTTTGTTCAGATGGACATCTTAACAATGTTAATTCTTCCAAATCATGACCATGGAATATTTTTCCATTTGTTTGTGTCTTCTTGGATTTCTTAGAGCAGTGTTTTTTAGTTTTCATTGTAAAGGTCTTTCACTTCTCCAGTTAGGAAGATGCCAAGGCATTTCATTTTTTGTTGTGGCTATTGTGAATGGGATTGTACTTTTTATTTGGTTCTCTGTCTAAAATACTTTACGTGAAGAATACGCATTTTTATAGGCAGTGCGTATTTTCATGATTTATAAGAACCAGCCACATTTAACAAACCATCATCATTAGAGATAAAGGAGTCAGGTTTTAACATGGGTCACATACATAAGCTCCATAAACATCTGTTGTGTACAGGAACACTGTAAACATATGACAATTTCTTTGAAGAAATAATTGTTGATGAAATATTCTTTAGCACAAATAAGAATGACAATTGAAATAATGGCAAAACGCCCAGCCCTTCAAATCCAGAAGCACCAAGAGATGCCAGAAATTTAATTTTGAATTTGACACAATGATGGAAATTGTGGATTAAAAGAGAGGATGTGATATTTATGGAGACAAATGGACAGTGAGCAATAAAAACAATAATAGACATTAAACCACAGAAATGAAGGTTACGATGAAAGTGAAAAGTATATAAAATTGGCAGGAAATATACAGAATATAAAATTAGGCTCACAAATTTAGTAAGTGTGGATGGAAGATTTGTACCTAGGTCATCTGACTTCAAAATCTGAGCACATAACTGTACTAAATTTCCTCTTGTGTGCAAAATGTGAAAATTACATGAGACAAGGAGTCAGAAAGATTTAGGTTTGAATCCTGGCTGTGCCATTAATGGATCTGTGGCCTTTCCTATTTCTTTATCACTACATTGGGACGGACCATACCACCTTCTTTTTTTTTTTTTTTTTGAGTTGGAGTCTCACTCTGTCGCCCAGACTGGAGTGCAGTGGCCGCTCCCGGCCACCACAGCCTCGACCTGCTGGGCTCCGGCGATCCTTCCGCCTCAGCCTTCCGAGTAGCTGGAACTACAGATGCGCGCTACCACGCCCGGCTAATTTTTGATTTATTGTAGAGATGAGGTCTCACCATACCACCTTCTATGGTTGTTGGGAGAATTAAGATAAAGTTTGTGATACTTCTGACACATCCAGGTGCCTAATCAGGGTGCGTTCCCTGGCACTTTTCCTAAGAAATCATGCTGCCAGCATGATTAGCGATTAGACATAACCATCCTCAGGTTCTTTGTATAAATTATTTCTTTTGAAAAACTGGACTTCCTGAATTCTGTACTTTTTTAAGAATAAAAAAAGCGTGGCAGAATAAAGAGTAACTTTTTGCCTTGGAGACAGAAATGGCAACTCAATTCTGAGCACGTACAAGCACACCCACATATATGCCTGGTGTCTGAGACAGTGTCCCTGCAACTCAGTGCCCAGGTACTGTTTCCTTATCAGAACTTGTTCCCAGATTATTAAAAATGGCAGGCTTGGGATGATTCAAACTTTAGCAAGCATTAAGGATTCTGGGATGACAAGGAGGGGAGATTTCCCTCCAAGGCCTTTAATTAATTAATTAATTACTTTATTTATTTATTTATTTAAGTGAGAAAGCAGTGATGCAGATTTTTCAGGTCAGCCTGGGGTTCGAGAGTGTCAGCTCAATGGGTCGGTCAGCCAACCTCGGAGAGGGTCGTGGAGGGGCTGATAAGCATAGCCCCAGAAGTGTCAGCTCTAATGGGCTGGCAAGCCAAGCCCTGAGTGTTGCGATTGGGGAGGGTGCTGGCAAGCCTAGCTCCCAAGCTGTTGGCTTTAATGGCCTGGCAAGCCAAGCCCTGAGAGTGTTGCTGTTTCTGTGGACTGGCAAGCCTAGTCCCCGGGTTGTCTCAGCTTCGGAGTCTCGCTTTCCTCTGGCAGCTCTCCTGGTTCAGCTAGCTCTGTTGGCTGGCAAGCCAGCCTCTGGGGTTCACGACTTTTCGACTCCGATGGTCTTCTGCAGCTCTTCAGGTTGCAGCTCTTCAGGGTGGAGGTTCTTGTCTTATGCTCAGGAAGAAAAAGTGACATGGACAGCCGGAAAGTGAGAAAGCAGGATTTATTGACGACAGAAAATGATCCCACAGCAGAAGGAGGCCCGAAGGGTTTCCCTTCTGGGGTCGAAAACCTGGGGCTTATATAGCCCTAAGTCCAAGTCGATTGGCTAGCACTAGCTGTGAGCTGTAGCTGTTCTGATTGGTCAGTATTAAGGTAGGGACCTAATGGTGAGCTGATTGGTTGCTTTTCGATCCCAGTAGTGATGACCTAAGCTTTAGCTTGAGAGGCTGGCAGGGAGCTTGTTTATCAATGCTGAACCTGACAGGGTTGCCGGGAATTTGCTGCATTGTTACCAGAGGATTTACCTGTCTGTCTGCCTAGCCTTTCTCTAGCTATCTCCTGTCTCAGCAGGTTTTATTAAGTTCCCAAAGTGGGAGGGGACTGGAAGTGGTTGTCCCAAGGCCTTTAAACATGAGATTTCTAAACTCCTTTTCAGACAAGTGTGAACATGGGGTGGGTGACTTGATGTAGATCATGGGGAACCCTGATCAAACCTCAAGATACAGGGTGACCCAAGACACAGTTTGCAAAATAAAGTCAGAAATATTATCTGAATATTGTATGAATATTAATGTAAAGATGCTAGACAGGGAGACAGAATCCAGATATGAGGGACAGGCACAGAAACTGGGCAGAGAAGATGATTGCAAGAGAATTCATGACAGAAGGAAGAGGAAGAATAGGAAATATAGAGGGTAAAAATGTCGACACAATTAAAATTGTAATACTCAATATATACCTGCCTGTCACATGGTGATGCTAACATTCATTTGATTAATGCCATCTTTTGAATGAACTTCATACTACACATTGCTACCATAATTCAATTCATCTTTGAAAAGTAATACAAAGATAATATCACTTAAAATGTGTATACATTTTTTGGGCACCCCTGGTATATTCCTAGTCGCTGGAGCATGTCCATGTCAAGGTATGTCTGGATAGGAAGCCATGAAAGTTTCCATGTGGCCTAAAACATGTTCCACTCCCAGTAAGTGCCTCCTGTTTCTGTGTTATAAAATGAGATAGGAACTTTTAACCCAATGCCACTTTAATATGGATAACTTGTAAAACCTAAGGAGAGCTTCTCTCACACGCTGCATCTGGAAGAGTAAACCCATACTCCAAGATAAATGCAGCTGTCAAACAGCAGGAATGCGATCTTCACGGATGCTGACATGAAAAAGTTCCAAAGCCTGTTTGGCTCTCAGGGACATATTTAATGAATCAGTCACATCATGTTTCCTGTCAGAGTTGTATTAATAGTTTTTGTGGCCAGCAGGTGTCAGTTCACAGCTGGTCCTTGTTAGGACACAGTTGGCAGCATGATGTCACTTTATAATCACAGCTTTTTTGGTTAAAATACAGTTTATTCATATGCACTGCACGTTTTTTTTTTTACTTAGAAGCTCCCTGAATTGGAATTCTGTCTATCAACTATCTATCTATCTATCTATCTATCTGTCTATCATCTATCATCTATCTATATCAATCATCTACCTATATCTATTAATCATCTATCTATCTATATCTATCATCTGTCTATCTGTTATCTATCATCTTTCTATCGATAATCTATCAATCACCTATTGACCTATCATCTATACCTATCAATCTTCTATCTGTTATCTTCCGTTCTCTCTGATTACCTGTCATCTATCTATCGTTTATCATCTATGTCTGTCTGTCATCTATCATCTATCTGAGTCTGATGTCTGTCTATTATCTATCTCTATATCTATAATCTGTCTATTATCTATTTATTCATCATCTATCTATCAATCCATCTGTGTGTGTGTATCTGTGTGTGTATAATCGTAGTTAAACACTAGAAGAATGTCTGTCAATATACTTCACGTGACCAAGTACACTAGAGTCAGTAATGGAACCCAAGACCTACAGCTGGGGAGGGAGGCAAGGTTCTGCCAGCATGTCCCAGTGTTTCAGTCCCTGTTGCAACTCCATTTTCAGATGGGTGCCCAAGCAGATCTGGTCTTTGTACTAAAAGGTCTGGGCTGTAACTCCAATCATCAGTAAAGTGTACTGTGGAAGAGGAAATTGGGAGGAGAAATTTTGCTGAGAGTTGGGAGAAAATAAGCACCTTGGAAACACAGTGGAAGTAGATTACTCTGAATGTGAAAGGCAAGTCCGTAATTAGAAACAGAAAACAAGGACCCTGATGCTCAAAAGCAGGAACTGCATGGACACACCCAAAAAGAAGCAGCAGGACATGGTATTCGGAGCAGACTGTGAAACAATGTGACTATTTAACAAAAGTGCATTTTTTTTTAAATTTCAAAGCATGCGTTCAGTCATCCCCACCCAATCTATGATTTTAATAAAAAACCCTGGAAAACCCTGTCTCAGACAGGGAAGCAAATTTTATGTCAGGACATGCTTATATTATTGCACATCTGTGATCACATAGGTGTTCACTCACCATCTCCAGGCATGGGCTTTCTGACAGCGTGAACAGAATCTTCTGCATGTAAGAAGCCCCAAGAAGAAAGAAAGAAAGAAAAAGTCAAACAATCATGTCTTTGCTGTACCAAGAGGTGGGATCATCTGGTCATCATGACTCTCTTTCTCTGTTATGGAAGGAGGACCCGGGAATCATTCTTGACCTGTTCATTCTGTGTCACTCACCACCCGACAATGTATCACCAAGCTTCATGGGATCCACTTGGAAACATAATCCAAACCTATGGCTTCTCACTAATTCTGCTGCTGCCATCCCACCCACGTGACCCTGGAGTGGACTCTCACATGGATCTTTGGATTACTTTTGCCCCTACAGACTTCACCACACAGCAACTGGAGTGATCTTTTAAAAAATAATAACTGGCCGGGCACAGTGGCTCACACCTGTAATCCCAGAACTTTGGGGGGCTGAAGTGAGAAGATCCCTTGAGCCTAGGAGTTCAAGATGAGCCTGGGCAACCTAGTGAGACCCTGTCTCTACAAGTAAAATAAAATAAAATAATTATCTGGTTGTGGTGGTGGGTGCCTGTAGTCCTAGCTACTTGGGAGGCTGAGATGGAAGGATCGCCTAAGCCCAGAAGGTCAAGGCTGCTGTGAGCCATGATGGTGTCACTGCACTCCAACCTGGGTGGCAGAGTGAGATCTCGACTCAAACAAACAAACTAACTAACAAAGCAATCATATTGTGTCATGTCCCTCAAGATCCTCCAGTGGTTTTCCATTGCAATTTGAGCATCACTCAAATGCTTTGCTGTAGCCTAGAAGGCTTTTTGTGCCTGGCCCCTGCCTCCCTTGCTCCCCCGGTCTCCTAACTTTCTCCCCCTGGATCATGACTTTCCATCCACAGGGTCTTCTCTTTGTCCCTTGACCATGACATGTTCCCTTCTTAAGACCTCCGTACTGGGTACCCTAACCCTAACCCGCAAGACCTTTGCAAGTCTGACTTCTCCTCCACATTCATGCCTCAGTGGAAACCTCACCTCCTCTGAAGACACTTCTATGCCCCATGTCTATGGTGGTCACAGAGACACCCCCACACCCTCCCAAACAGTTGCTACCCCACTACACTGCTTCGTCACCTGCATGGCGATGATCACTTATGTGAATTGCATGTTCATGTGTCCACACAGATCTGTGTTTATCATCTGTCATCCCTCCCCTCCCCACACACCTGGCATGTCAGCTTTGTGGGGACAGCTCTGTCTTCTCCCTCACCACATTCCCATGGCTGTGAATAGGGAAAGCACATTCTAGAAAATGTCTAGTGGACTTGAGCAGCTTAGTCAAGACTTGGGTGACATGTAGAGCATTTCTACGTGGGGGACCAAAAAAAAAAAAAACCCACCAAAAACCGGAGCCATCTTTTGGCGGGCGGGCCTCTTGTAGTATGCTTGGGATTTGTTCCTTCAGATCAAATGGTCAACCAAAGTTTTTATCTGGAAGTTTTGAGAAGGTTGTTGATTTGCAGAAGAAACATCTGGAACTGTTGCAAACAGGTGACTGGTTCTTCCACGAGGACAAGGCACCTGCCCACACCATGCTGAGTATTTAGCAGTTTTTGACCCAAAATGGCCTGACCCCCATGCCTACCTTCCCTATTCACTTGATCTTTCCTTGAGAGGCTTTTTTTTGTTTCTCCAGATGAAAAAGTCTTCAAAGGGAAATATTTTGCCAATGTGGAAGAGGTGAAACAAAAAATGACAGAAGCACTAAAAGGCATAAACATTGACAAGTTCAAAAACTGTTTTGAACAGTGGAAAAAGCATCTCGATAGGTGTATTGTATCAAACAGAGAATACTCTGAAGGTGACTGAAGTGTAGACATGTAAGAATAAATATACAATTTTTTTATTAATCAGTATTTTTTATTATGGTGTTGTGGGGTACAGTTAAGGGTTAGGTATACAAGTACATTTCATTCAGCCACCCTGTTGATAAGAGGTGTTTCCCTGTCCTGAGACAGATATTTGCTGCCATTGATCTCATCTCCCTCCCCCTTCCATAGTTTCCCACTACTGTCAGTCATTTTCTTATAGTATTACATTGGATGTTAAAGGTCCATTATATGAATGAGAACATGTGATACTCAGATCTTTGTTTCTGTGAGAGGTCACTCAGTATTATAGACTCTAGTTTCATCCAGGTTGCTGCAAAATTCATGATTTTGTTTCTTTTTATGGCTGCATAGTATTCCATCGTGTATATGTACCACATTTTAAAAATCCAGTTCTCTTTTGATGGGCAGCATGGTTGCTTCCAGGTTCTTGCTATTGTGAACAATGCTGCGATAAACATACGTGTGCAGGTATCTTTTTTATAGAGTGATTTGAGTTCTTCAGGATATATTCCCAGTAGGGGGATTGCGGGGTCATATGGGAGGTTGATATTTAGAGCTTTTAGGAATTGCCACACTGCTTTTCACAGAGGTTGCACTAGTTTACACTCCCACCAACAGTGTAGAAGTGTTCCCTTTTCACCACACCCTCTCCAGCTGTTATTTTTTGAGTTGTTGATAATTGCCATTCTGACTGGAGTTAGGTGGTATCTCAGTGTGGTTTTGATTTGCATCTCCCTGATGATTAGTGAGG